>NW_028249103.1:0-217000 GCF_964263255.1 Lissotriton vulgaris | reverse complement strand
AGCAAATATATGCCAAAAATGTATGCAGAATAAGCTTTTCAGTGAACAGCAGCCAGGCACATTTTAGCTAGTTTTACTTGTAAGTGGGGTTGTAAACGGTTTTCAGGCTCAGTACTGCGCTCAAAAGATGCAGCCCTGAGGTCTCTCCTGATAGGAGGTAGTTAAGTAGAAATTCACTGCTCAGCTGACCCGGCAGAAGCAAATGTATACCAAAAATGTACCCAGAATGAGCTTTTCAGTGAACAGCAGCCAGGCACGTTTTAGCTAGTTTACTTGTAAGTGGGGTTGTAAACGCTAATTCAGGCTCAGTACTGCGCGCAAAGGATGCAGCCCTGAGGTCTCTCCTGATAGGAGGTAGTTAAGTAGAAACTCGCTGCTCAGCTGACCCGGGAGAAGCAAATGTATGCCAAAAATGTACCCAGAATGAGCTTTTCAGTGAACAGCAGCCAGGCACATTTTAGCTAGTTTTACTTGTAAGTGGGGTTGGAAACGGGTATCAGGCTCAGTACTGCGCTCAAAGGATGCAGCCCTGAGGTCTCTCCTGATTAGGGGGTAGTTAAGTAAAAATTTGCTGCTCAGCTGACCCGGCAGGAGCAAATATATGCCAAAAATGTATGCAGAATAAGCTTTTCAGTGAACAGCAGCCAGGCACATTTTAGCTAGTTTTACTTGTGTAAGTGGGTTTGTAAATGGTTTTCAGGCTCAGTACTGCGCTCAAAAGATGCAGCCCTGAGGTCTCTCCTGATAGGAGGTAGTTAAGTGGAAATTCGCTGCTCAGCTGACCCGGCAGGAGCAAATGTCTGCCAAAAATGTATGCAGAATGAGCTTTTCAGTGAACAGCAGCCAGGCACATTTTAGCTAGTTTTACTTGTAAGTGGGGTTGGAAACGGGTATCAGGCTCAGTACTGCGCTCAAAAGTTGCAGCCCTGAGGTCTCTCCTGATAGGAGGTAGTTAAGTAGAAATTCACTGCTCAGCTGACCCGGGAGAAGCAAATGTATGCCAAAAATGTACCCAGAATGAGCTTTTCAGTGAACAGCAGCCAGGCACATTTTAGCTAGTTTTACTTGTAAGTGGGGTTGGAAACGGTTTTCAGGCTCAGTACTGCGCTCAAAAGATGCAGCCATGAGGTCTCTTCTGATAGGAGGTAGTTAAGTAGAAATTCACTGCTCAGCTGACCCGGGAGTAGCAAATGTATACCAAAAATGTACCCAGAATGACCTTTTCAGTGAACAGCAGCCAGGCACATTTTAGCTAGTATTACGTGTAAGTGGGGTTGTAAACGCTTTTCAGGCTCAGTACTGCGCTCAAAGGATGCAGCCCTGAGGTCTCTCCTGAAAGGAGGTAGTTAAGTAGAAATTCGCTGCTCAGCTGACCCGGCAGAAACAAATGTATGCCAAAAATGTATGCAGAATTAGCTTTTCAGTGAACAGCAGCCAGGCACATTTTAGCTAGTTTTACTTGTAAGTGGGGTTGTAAATGGTTTTCAGGCTCAGTACTGCGCTCAAAAGATGCAGCCCTGAGGTCTCTCCTGATAGGAGGTAGTTAAGTAGAAATTCACTGCTCAGCTGACCCGGCAGAAGCAAATGTATACCAAAAATGTAAGCAGAATGAGCTTTTCAGTGACCAGCAGCCAGGCACATTTTAGCTAGTTTTACTTGTAAGTGGGGTTGTAAACGGTTTTCAGGCTCAGTACTGCGCTCAAAAGATGCAGCCCTGAGGTCTCTCCTGATAGGAGGTAGTTAAGTAGAAATTTGCTGCTCAGCTTACCCGGCAGGAGCAAATATATGCCAAAAATGTAAGCAGAATGAGCTTTTCAGTGACCAGCAGCCAGGCACATTTTAGCCAGTTTTACTTGTAAGTGGAGTTGTAAACGGTTTTCAGGCTCAGTACTGCGCTCAAAAGATGCAGCCCTGAGGTCTCTCCTGATAGGAGGTAGTTAAGTAGAAATTCGCTGCTCAGCTGACCCGGGAGAAGCAAATGTATGCCAAAAATGTACCCAGAATGAGCTTTTCAGTGAACAGCAGCCAGGCACATTTTAGCTAGTTTTACTTGTAAGTGGGGTTGGAAACGGGTATCAGGCTCAGTACTGCGCTCAAAAGATGCAGCCCTGAGGTCTCTCATGATAGGAGGTAGTTAAGTAGAAATTCACTTCTCAGCAGACCCGGCAGAAGCAAATGTATACCAAAAATGTACCCAGAATGAGCTTTTCAGTGAATAGCAGCCAGGCACATTTTAGCTAGTTTTACCTGTAAGTGGGGTTGGAAACGGTTTTCAGGCTCAGTACTGCGCTCAAAAGATGCAGCCCTGAGTTCTCTCCTGATAGGAGGTAGTTAAGTAGAAGTTCACTGCTCAGCTGACCCGGCAGAAGCAAATGTATACCAAAAATGTACCCAGAATGAGCTTTTAAGTGAACAGCAGCCAGGCACATTTTAGCTAGTTTTACTTGTAAGTGGGGTTGGAAACGGGTATCAGGCTCAGTACTGCGCTCAAAAGATGCAGCCCTGAGGTCTCTCCTGATAGGAGTAGTTAAGTAGAATTTCGCTGCTCAGCTGACCCGGCAGGAGCAAATATATGCCAAAAATGAATGCAGAATTAGCTTTTCAGTGAACAGCAGCCAGGCACATTTTAGCTAGTTTTACTTGTAACTGGGGTTGTAAACGCTAATTCAGGCTCAGTACTGCGCTCAAAGGATGCAGCCCTGAGGTCTCTCCTGATAGGAGGTAGTTAAGTAGAAATTCGCTGCTCAGCTGACCCGGCAGGAGCAAATATATGCCACCAATGTATGCAGAATTAGCTTTTCAGTGAACAGCAGCCAGGCACATTTTAGCTAGTTTTACTTGTAAGTGGGGTTGTAAACGCTTTTTAGGCTCAGTACTGCGCTCAAAGGATGCAGCCCTGAGGTCTCTCCTGATAGGAGGTAGTTAAGTAGAAATTCGCTGCTCAGCTGACCCGGCAGAAGCAAATGTATACAAAAAATGTACCCAGAATGAGCTTTTCAGTGAACAGCAGCCAGACACATTTTAGCTAGTTTTACTTGTAAGTGGGGTTGTAATTGCTTTTTAGGCTCAGTACTGCGCTCAAAGGATGCAGCCCTGAGGTCTCTCCTGATAGGAGGTAGTTAAGTAGAAATTTAATGCTCAGCTGACCCGGCAGAAGCAAATGTATACCAAAAATGTACCCAGAATGAGGTTTTCAGTGAACAGCAGCCAGGCACATTTTAGCTAGATTTACTTGTAAGTGGGGTTGGAAACGGTTTTCAGGCTCAGTACTGCGCTCAAAAGATGCAGCCCTGAGGTCTCTCCTGATAGGAGGTAGTTAAGTAGAAATTCGCTGCTCAGCTGACCCGGCAGGAGCAAATATATGCCACCAATGTATGCAGAATTAGCTTTTCAGTGAACAGCAGCCAGAGACATTTTAGCTAGTTTTACTTGTAAGTGGGGTTGTAAATGGTTTTCAGGCTCAGTACTGCGCTCAAAAGATGCAGCCCTGAGGTCTCTCCTGATAGGAGGTAGTTAAGTAGAAATTCACTGCTCAGCAGACCCGGCAGAAGCAAATGTATACCAAAAATGTACCCAGAATGAGCTTTTCAGTGAACAGCAGCCAGGCACGTTTTAGCTAGTTTACTTGTAAGTGGGTTGTAAACGCTAATTCAGGCTCAGTACTGCGCGCAAAGGATGCAGCCCTGAGGTCTCTCCTGATAGGAGGTAGTTAAGTAGAAACTCGCTGCTCAGCTGACCCGGCAAGAGCAAATTATGCCAAAAATGTATGCAGAATGAGCTTTTCAGTGAACAGCAGAAAGGCACATTTTAGCTAGTTTTACTTGTAAGTGGGGTTGTAAATGGTTTTCAGGCTCAATACTGCGTTCAAAAGATGCAGCCCTGAGGTCTCTCCTGATAGGAGGTAGTTAAGTAGAAATTCGCTGCTCAGCTGACCCGGGAGAAGCAAATGTATGCCAAAAATGTACCCAGAATGAGCTTTTCAGTGAACAGCAGCCAGGCACATTTTAGCTAGTTTTACTTGTAAGTGGGGTTGGAAACGGGTTTCAGGCTCAGTACTGCGCTCAAAAGATGCAGCCCTGAGGTCTCTCCTGATAGGAGGTAGTTAAGTAGAAATTCACTGCTCAGCTGACCCGGCAGAAGCAAATGTATACCAAAAATGTACCCAGAATGACCTTTTCAGTGAACAGCAGCCAGGCACATTTTAGCTAGTTTTACTTGTAAGTGGGGTTGGAAACGCTTTTCAGGCTCAGTACTGCGCTCAAAGGATGCAGCCCTGAGGTCTCTCCTGATAGGAGGTAGTTAAGTAGAAATTCGCTGCTCAGCTGACCCGGGAGAAGCAAATGTATGCCAAAAATGTACCCAGAATGAGCTTTTCAGTGAACAGCAGCCAGGCACATTTTAGCTAGTTTTACTTGTAAGTGGGGTTGGAAACGGTTTTCAGGCTCAGTACTGCGCTCAAAAGATGCAGCCCTGAGGTCTCTCCTGATAGGAAGTAGTTAAGTAGAAATTCGCTGCTCAGCTGACCCGGGAGAAGCAAATGTATGCCAAAAATGTACCCAGAATGAGCTTTTCAGTGAATAGCAGCCAGGCACATTTTAGCTAGTTTTACCTGTAAGTGGGGTTGGAAACGGTTTTCAGGCTCAGTACTGCGCTCAAAAGATGCAGCCCTGAGTTCTCTCCTGATAGGAGGTAGTTAAGTAGAAATTCACTGCTCAGCTGACCCGGCAGAAGCAAATGTATACCAAAAATGTACCCAGAATGAGCTTTTCAGTGAATAGCAGCCAGGCACATTTTAGCTAGTTTTACTTGTAACTGGGGTTGTAAACGCTAATTCAGGCTCAGTACTGCGCTCAAAGGATGCAGCCCTGAGGTCTCTCCTGATAGGAGGTAGTTAAGTAGAAATTCGCTGCTCAGCTGACCCGGCAGGAGCAAATATATGCCACCAATGTATGCAGAATTAGCTTTTCAGTGAACAGCAGCCAGGCACATTTTAGCTAGTTTTACCTGTAAGTGGGGTTGGAAACGGTTTTCAGGCTCAGTACTGCGCTCAAAAGATGCAACCCTGAGTTCTCTCCTGATAGGAGGTAGTTAAGTAGAAGTTCACTGCTCAGCTGACCCGGCAGAAGCAAATGTATACCAAAAATGTACCCAGAATGAGCTTTTAAGTGAACAGCAGCCAGGCACATTTTAGCTAGTTTTACTTGTAAGTGGGGTTGGAAACGGGTATCAGGCTCAGTACTGCGCTCAAAAGATGCAGCCCTGAGGTCTCTCCTGATAGGAGTAGTTAAGTAGAATTTCGCTGCTCAGCTGACCCGGCAGGAGCAAATATATGCCAAAAATGTATGCAGAATTAGCTTTTCAGTGAACAGCAGCCAGGCACATTTTAGCTAGTTTTACTTGTAACTGGGGTTGTAAACGCTAATTCAGGCTCAGTACTGCGCTCAAAGGATGCAGCCCTGAGGTCTCTCCTGATAGGAGGTAGTTAAGTAGAAATTCGCTGCTCAGCTGACCCGGCAGGAGCAAATATATGCCACCAATGTATGCAGAATTAGCTTTTCAGTGAACAGCAGCCAGGCACATTTTAGCTAGTTTTACTTGTAAGTGGGGTTGTAAACGCTTTTTAGGCTCAGTACTGCGCTCAAAGGATGCAGCCCTGAGGTCTCTCCTGATAGGAGGTAGTTAAGTAGAAATTCGCTGCTCAGCTGACCCGGCAGAAGCAAATGTATACAAAAAATGTACCCAGAATGAGCTTTTCAGTGAACAGCAGCCAGACACATTTTAGCTAGTTTTACTTGTAAGTGGGGTTGTAATTGCTTTTTAGGCTCAGTACTGCGCTCAAAGGATGCAGCCCTGAGGTCTCTCCTGATAGGAGGTAGTTAAGTAGAAATTTAATGCTCAGCTGACCCGGCAGAAGCAAATGTATACCAAAAATGTACCCAGAATGAGGTTTTCAGTGAACAGCAGCCAGGCACATTTTAGCTAGATTTACTTGTAAGTGGGGTTGGAAACGGTTTTCAGGCTCAGTACTGCGCTCAAAAGATGCAGCCCTGAGGTCTCTCCTGATAGGAGGTAGTTAAGTAGAAATTCGCTGCTCAGCTGACCCGGCAGGAGCAAATATATGCCACCAATGTATGCAGAATTAGCTTTTCAGTGAACAGCAGCCAGAGACATTTTAGCTAGTTTTACTTGTAAGTGGGGTTGTAAATGGTTTTCAGGCTCAGTACTGCGCTCAAAAGATGCAGCCCTGAGGTCTCTCCTGATAGGAGGTAGTTAAGTAGAAATTCACTGCTCAGCAGACCCGGCAGAAGCAAATGTATACCAAAAATGTACCCAGAATGAGCTTTTCAGTGAACAGCAGCCAGGCACGTTTTAGCTAGTTTACTTGTAAGTGGGTTGTAAACGCTAATTCAGGCTCAGTACTGCGCGCAAAGGATGCAGCCCTGAGGTCTCTCCTGATAGGAGGTAGTTAAGTAGAAACTCGCTGCTCAGCTGACCCGGCAAGAGCAAATTATGCCAAAAATGTATGCAGAATGAGCTTTTCAGTGAACAGCAGAAAGGCACATTTTAGCTAGTTTTACTTGTAAGTGGGGTTGTAAATGGTTTTCAGGCTCAATACTGCGTTCAAAAGATGCAGCCCTGAGGTCTCTCCTGATAGGAGGTAGTTAAGTAGAAATTCGCTGCTCAGCTGACCCGGGAGAAGCAAATGTATGCCAAAAATGTACCCAGAATGAGCTTTTCAGTGAACAGCAGCCAGGCACATTTTAGCTAGTTTTACTTGTAAGTGGGGTTGGAAACGGGTTTCAGGCTCAGTACTGCGCTCAAAAGATGCAGCCCTGAGGTCTCTCCTGATAGGAGGTAGTTAAGTAGAAATTCACTGCTCAGCTGACCCGGCAGAAGCAAATGTATACCAAAAATGTACCCAGAATGACCTTTTCAGTGAACAGCAGCCAGGCACATTTTAGCTAGTTTTACTTGTAAGTGGGGTTGGAAACGCTTTTCAGGCTCAGTACTGCGCTCAAAGGATGCAGCCCTGAGGTCTCTCCTGATAGGAGGTAGTTAAGTAGAAATTCGCTGCTCAGCTGACCCGGGAGAAGCAAATGTATGCCAAAAATGTACCCAGAATGAGCTTTTCAGTGAACAGCAGCCAGGCACATTTTAGCTAGTTTTACTTGTAAGTGGGGTTGGAAACGGTTTTCAGGCTCAGTACTGCGCTCAAAAGATGCAGCCCTGAGTTCTCTCCTGATAGGAGGTAGTTAAGTAGAAATTCACTGCTCAGCTGACCCGGCAGAAGCAAATGTATACCAAAAATGTACCCAGAATGAGCTTTTCAGTGAATAGCAGCCAGGCACATTTTAGCTAGTTTTACTTGTAACTGGGGTTGTAAACGCTAATTCAGGCTCAGTACTGCGCTCAAAGGATGCAGCCCTGAGGTCTCTCCTGATAGGAGGTAGTTAAGTAGAAATTCGCTGCTCAGCTGACCCGGCAGGAGCAAATATATGCCACCAATGTATGCAGAATTAGCTTTTCAGTGAACAGCAGCCAGGCACATTTTAGCTAGTTTTACTTGTAAGTGGGGTTGTAAACGCTTTTTAGGCTCAGTACTGCGCTCAAAGGATGCAGCCCTGAGGTCTCTCCTGATAGGAGGTGGTTAAGTAGAAATTCGCTGCTCAGCTGACCCGGCAGAAGCAAATGTATACAAAAAATGTACCCAGAATGAGCTTTTCAGTGAACAGCAGCCAGACACATTTTAGCTAGTTTTACTTGTAAGTGGGGTTGTAATTGCTTTTTAGGCTCAGTACTGCGCTCAAAGGATGCAGCCCTGAGGTCTCTCCTGATAGGAGGTAGTTAAGTAGAAATTCGCTGCTCAGCTGACCCGGCAGGAGCAAATATATGCCACCAATGTATGCAGAATTAGCTTTTCAGTGAACAGCAGCCAGAGACATTTTAGCTAGTTTTACTTGTAAGTGGGGTTGTAAACGCTTTTTAGGCTCAGTACTGCGCTCAAAGGATGCAGCCCTGAGGTCTCTCCTGATAGGAGGTAGTTAAGTAGAAATTCACTGCTCAGCAGACCCGGCAGAAGCAAATGTATACCAAAAATTTACCCAGAATGAGCTTTTCAGTGAACAGCAGCCAGGCACGTTTTAGCTAGTTTACTTGTAAGTGGGTTGTAAACGCTAATTCAGGCTCAGTACTGCGCTCAAAGGATGCAGCCCTGAGGTCTCTCCTGATAGGAGGTAGTTAAGTAGAAATTCGCTGCTCAGCTGACCCGGGAGAAGCAAATGTATGCCAAAAATGTACCCAGAATGAGCTTTTCAGTGAACAGCAGCCAGGCACATTTTAGCTAGTTTTACTTGTAAGTGGGGTTGGAAACGGTTTTCAGGCTCAGTACTGCGCTCAAAAGATGCAGCCCTGAGGTCTCTCCTGATAGGAAGTAGTTAAGTAGAAATTTGCTGCTCAGCTGACCCGGGAGAAGCAAATGTATGCCAAAAATGTATGCAGAATGAGCTTTTCAGTGAACAGCAGCCAGGCACATTTTAGCTAGTTTTACTTGTAAGTGGGGTTGGAAACGGGTATCAGGCTCAGTACTGCGCTCAAAGGATGCAGCCCTGAGGTCTCTCCTGATTAGAGGGTAGTTAAGTAAAAATTTGCTGCTCAGCTGACCCGGCAGGAGCAAATATATGCCAAAAATGTATGCAGAATAAGCTTTTCAGTGAACAGCAGCCAGGCACATTTTAGCTAGTTTTACTTGTAAGTGGGGTTGTAAACGGTTTTCAGGCTCAGTACTGCGCTCAAAAGATGCAGCCCTGAGGTCTCTCCTGATAGGAGGTAGTTAAGTAGAAATTCACTGCTCAGCTGACCCGGCAGAAGCAAATGTATACCAAAAATGTACCCAGAATGAGCTTTTCAGTGAACAGCAGCCAGGCACGTTTTAGCTAGTTTACTTGTAAGTGGGGTTGTAAACGCTAATTCAGGCTCAGTACTGCGCGCAAAGGATGCAGCCCTGAGGTCTCTCCTGATAGGAGGTAGTTAAGTAGAAACTCGCTGCTCAGCTGACCCGGGAGAAGCAAATGTATGCCAAAAATGTACCCAGAATGAGCTTTTCAGTGAACAGCAGCCAGGCACATTTTAGCTAGTTTTACTTGTAAGTGGGGTTGGAAACGGGTATCAGGCTCAGTACTGCGCTCAAAGGATGCAGCCCTGAGGTCTCTCCTGATTAGGGGGTAGTTAAGTAAAAATTTGCTGCTCAGCTGACCCGGCAGGAGCAAATATATGCCAAAAATGTATGCAGAATAAGCTTTTCAGTGAACAGCAGCCAGGCACATTTTAGCTAGTTTTACTTGTGTAAGTGGGTTTGTAAATGGTTTTCAGGCTCAGTACTGCGCTCAAAAGATGCAGCCCTGAGGTCTCTCCTGATAGGAGGTAGTTAAGTGGAAATTCGCTGCTCAGCTGACCCGGCAGGAGCAAATGTCTGCCAAAAATGTATGCAGAATGAGCTTTTCAGTGAACAGCAGCCAGGCACATTTTAGCTAGTTTTACTTGTAAGTGCGGTTGGAAACGGGTATCAGGCTCAGTACTGCGCTCAAAAGTTGCAGCCCTGAGGTCTCTCCTGATAGGAGGTAGTTAAGTAGAAATTCACTGCTCAGCTGACCCGGGAGAAGCAAATGTATGCCAAAAATGTACCCAGAATGAGCTTTTCAGTGAACAGCAGCCAGGCACATTTTAGCTAGTTTTACTTGTAAGTGGGGTTGGAAACGGTTTTAGGCTCAGTACTGCGCTCAAAAGATGCAGCCCTGAGTTCTCTCCTGATAGGAGGTAGTTAAGTAGAAATTCGCTGCTCAGCTGACCCGGCAGAAACAAATGTATGCCAAAAATGTATGCAGAATTAGCTTTTCAGTGAACAGCAGCCAGGCACATTTTAGCTAGTTTTACTTGTAAGTGGGGTTGTAAATGGTTTTCAGGCTCAGTACTGCGCTCAAAAGATGCAGCCCTGAGGTCTCTCCTGATAGGAGGTAGTTAAGTAGAAATTCACTGCTCAGCTGACCCGGCAGAAGCAAATATATGCCAAAAATGTAAGCAGAATGAGCTTTTCAGTGACCAGCAGCCAGGCACATTTTAGCTAGTTTTACTTGTAAGTGGGGTTGTAAATGGTTTTCAGGCTCAGTACTGCGCTCAAAAGATGCAGCCCTGAGGTCTCTCCTGATAGGAGGTAGTTAAGTAGAAATTTGCTGCTCAGCTGACCCGGCAGGAGCAAATATATGCCAAAAATGTAAGCAGAATGAGCTTTTCAGTGACCAGCAGCCAGGCACATTTTAGCCAGTTTTACTTGTAAGTGGGGTTGTAAACGGTTTTCAGGCTCAGTACTGCGCTCAAAAGATGCAGCCCTGAGGTCTCTCCTGATAGGAGGTAGTTAAGTAGAAATTCGCTGCTCAGCTGACCCGGGAGAAGCAAATGTATGCCAAAAATGTACCCAGAATGAGCTTTTCAGTGAACAGCAGCCAGGCACATTTTAGCTAGTTTTACTTGTAAGTGGGGTTGGAAACGAGTATCAGGCTCAGTACTGCGCTCAAAAGATGCAGCCCTGAGGTCTCTCATGATAGGAGGTAGGTAAGTAGAAATTCACTTCTCAGCAGACCCGGCAGAAGCAAATGTATACCAAAAATGTACCCAGAATGAGCTTTTCAGTGAATAGCAGCCAGGCACATTTTAGCTAGTTTTACCTGTAAGTGGGGTTGGAAACGGTTTTCAGGCTCAGTACTGCGCTCAAAAGATGCAACCCTGAGTTCTCTCCTGATAGGAGGTAGTTAAGTAGAAGTTCACTGCTCAGCTGACCCGGCAGAAGCAAATGTATACCAAAAATGTACCCAGAATGAGCTTTTCAGTGAACAGCAGCCAGGCACATTTTAGCTAGTTTTACTTGTAAGTGGGGTTGGAAACGGGTATCAGGCTCAGTACTGCGCTCAAAAGATGCAGCCCTGAGGTCTCTCCTGATAGGAGTAGTTAAGTAGAATTTCGCTGCTCAGCTGACCCGGCAGGAGCAAATATATGCCAAAAATGTATGCAGAATTAGCTTTTCAGTGAACAGCAGCCAGGCACATTTTAGCTAGTTTTACTTGTAACTGGGGTTGTAAACGCTAATTCAGGCTCAGTACTGCGCTCAAAGGATGCAGCCCTGAGGTCTCTCCTGATAGGAGGTAGTTAACTAGAAATTCGCTGCTCAGCTGACCCGGCAGGAGCAAATATATGCCACCAATGTATGCAGAATTAGCTTTTCAGTGAACAGCAGCCAGGCACATTTTAGCTAGTTTTACTTGTAAGTGGGGTTGTAAACGCTTTTTAGGCTCAGTACTGCGCTCAAAGGATGCAGCCCTGAGGTCTCTCCTGATAGGAGGTAGTTAAGTAGAAATTCGCTGCTCAGCTGACCCGGCAGAAGCAAATGTATACAAAAAATGTACCCAGAATGAGCTTTTCAGTGAACAGCAGCCAGACACATTTTAGCTAGTTTTACTTGTAAGTGGGGTTGTAAACGCTTTTTAGGCTCAGTACTGCCCTCAAAGGATGCAGCCCTGAGGTCTCTCCTGATAGGAGGTAGTTAAGTAGAAATTCACTGCTCAGCTGACCCGGGAGAAGCAAATGTATGCCAAAAATGTACCCAGAATGAGCTTTTCAGTGAACAGCAGCCAGGCACATTTGAGCTAGTTTTACTTGTAAGTGGGGTTGGAAAAAGTTTTCAGGCTCAGTACTGCGCTCAAAAGATGCAGCCATGAGGTCTCTCCTGATAGGAGGTAGTTAAGTAGAAATTCACTGCTCAGCTGACCCGGCAGAAGCAAATATATGCCAAAAATGTAAGCAGAATGAGCTTTTCAGTGACCAGCAGCCAGGCACATTTTAGCTAGTTTTACTTGTAAGTGGGGTTGTAAATGGTTTTCAGGCTCAGTACTGCGCTCAAAAGATGCAGCCCTGAGGTCTCTCCTGATAGGAGGTAGTTAAGTAGAAATTCGCTGCTCAGCTGACCCGGGAGAAGCAAATGTATGCCAAAAATGTACCCAGAATGAGCTTTTCAGTGAACAGCAGCCAGGCACATTTTAGCTAGTTTTACTTGTAAGTGGGGTTGGAAACGAGTATCAGGCTCAGTACTGCGCTCAAAAGATGCAGCCCTGAGGTCTCTCATGATAGGAGGTAGGTAAGTAGAAATTCACTTCTCAGCAGACCCGGCAGAAGCAAATGTATAGCAAAAATGTACCCAGAATGAGCTTTTCAGTGAATAGCAGCCAGGCACATTTTAGCTAGTTTTACCTGTAAGTGGGGTTGGAAACGGTTTTCAGGCTCAGTACTGCGCTCAAAAGATGCAGCCCTGAGTTCTCTCCTGATAGGAGGTAGTTAAGTAGAAGTTCACTGCTCAGCTGACCCGGCAGAAGCAAATGTATACCAAAAATGTACCCAGAATGAGCTTTTCAGTGAACAGCAGCCAGGCACATTTTAGCTAGTTTTACTTGTAAGTGGGGTTGGAACCGGGTATCAGGCTCAGTACTGCGCTCAAAAGATGCAGCCCTGAGGTCTCTCCTGATAGGAGTAGTTAAGTAGAATTTCGCTGCTCAGCTGACCCGGCAGGAGCAAATATATGCCAAAAATGTATGCAGAATTAGCTTTTCAGTGAACAGCAGCCAGGCACATTTTAGCTAGTTTTACTTGTAACTGGGGTTGTAAACGCTAATTCAGGCTCAGTACTGCGCTCAAAGGATGCAGCCCTGAGGTCTCTCCTGATAGGAGGTAGTTAAGTAGAAATTCGCTGCTCAGCTGACCCGGCAGGAGCAAATATATGCCACCAATGTATGCAGAATTAGCTTTTCAGTGAACAGCAGCCAGGCACATTTTAGCTAGTTTTACTTGTAAGTGGGGTTGTAAACGCTTTTTAGGCTCAGTACTGCGCTCAAAGGATGCAGCCCTGAGGTCTCTCCTGATAGGAGGTAGTTAAGTAGAAATTCGCTGCTCAGCTGACCCGGCAGAAGCAAATGTATACAAAAAATGTACCCAGAATGAGCTTTTCAGTGAACAGCAGCCAGACACATTTTAGCTAGTTTTACTTGTAAGTGGGGTTGTAAACGCTTTTTAGGCTCAGTACTGCGCTCAAAGGATGCAGCCCTGAGGTCTCTCCTGATAGGAGGTAGTTAAGTAGAAATTCACTGCTCAGCTGACCCGGGAGAAGCAAATGTATGCCAAAAATGTACCCAGAATGAGCTTTTCAGTGAACAGCAGCCAGGCACATTTGAGCTAGTTTTACTTGTAAGTGGGGTTGGAAACGGTTTTCAGGCTCAGTACTGCGCTCAAAAGATGCAGCCATGAGGTCTCTCCTGATAGGAGGTAGTTAAGTAAAAATTCGCTGCTCAGCTGACTCGGGAGAAGCAAATGTATGCCAAAAATGTACCCAGAATGAACTTTTCAGTGAACAGCAGCCAGGCACATTTTAGCTAGTTTTACTTGTAAGTGGGGTTGGAAACGGGTATCAGGCTCAGTACTGCGCTCAAAAGTTGCAGCCCTGAGGTCTCTCCTGATAGGAGGTAGTTAAGTAGAAATTCACTGCTCAGCTGACCCGGGAGAAGCAAATGTATGCCAAAAATGTACCCAGAATGAGCTTTTCAGTGAACAGCAGCCAGGCACATTTTAGCTAGTTTTACTTGTAAGTGGGGTTGGAAACGGTTTTCAGGCTCAGTACTGCGCTCAAAAGATGCAGCCATGAGGTCTCTTCTGATAGGAGGTAGTTAAGTAGAAATTCACTGCTCAGCTGACCCGGGAGTAGCAAATGTATACCAAAAATGTACCCAGAATGACCTTTTCAGTGAACAGCAGCCAGGCACATTTTAGCTAGTATTACGTGTAAGTGGGGTTGTAAACGCTTTTCAGGCTCAGTACTGCGCTCAAAGGATGCAGCCCTGAGGTCTCTCCTGAAAGGAGGTAGTTAAGTAGAAATTCGCTGCTCAGCTGACCCGGCAGAAACAAATGTATGCCAAAAATGTATGCAGAATTAGCTTTTCAGTGAACAGCAGCCAGGCACATTTTAGCTAGTTTTACTTGTAAGTGGGGTTGTAAATGGTTTTCAGGCTCAGTACTGCGCTCAAAAGATGCAGCCCTGAGGTCTCTCCTGATAGGAGGTAGTTAAGTAGAAATTCACTGCTCAGCTGACCCGGCAGAAGCAAATGTATACCAAAAATGTACCCAGAATGAGCATTTCAGTGAACAACAGCCAGGCACATTTTAGCTAGTTTTACTTGTAAGTGGGGTTGTAAACGGTTTTCAGGCTCAGTACTGCGCTCAAAAGATGCAGCCCTGAGGTCTCTCCTGATAGGAGGTAGTTAAGTAGAAATTTGCTGCTCAGCTGACCCGGCAGGAGCAAATATATGCCAAAAATGTACCCAGAATGAGCTTTTCAGTGAACAGCAGCCAGGCACATTTTAGCTAGTTTTACTTGTAAGTGGGGTTGGAAACGGGTATCAGGCTCAGTACTGCGCTCAAAAGATGCAGCCCTGAGGTCTCTCATGATAGGAGGTAGTTAAGTAGAAATTCACTTCTCAGCAGACCCGGCAGAAGCAAATGTATACCAAAAATGTACCCAGAATGAGCTTTTCAGTGAATAGCAGCCAGGCACATTTTAGCTAGTTTTACCTGTAAGTGGGGTTGGAAACGGTTTTCAGGCTCAGTACTGCGCTCAAAAGATGCAGCCCTGAGTTCTCTCCTGATAGGAGGTAGTTAAGTAGAAGTTCACTGCTCAGCTGACCCGGCAGAAGCAAATGTATACCAAAAATGTACCCAGAATGAGCTTTTAAGTGAACAGCAGCCAGGCACATTTTAGCTAGTTTTACTTGTAAGTGGGGTTGGAAACGGGTATCAGGCTCAGTACTGCGCTCAAAAGATGCAGCCCTGAGGTCTCTCCTGATAGGAGTAGTTAAGTAGAATTTCGCTGCTCAGCTGACCCGGCAGGAGCAAATATATGCCAAAAATGTATGCAGAATTAGCTTTTCAGTGAACAGCAGCCAGGCACATTTTAGCTAGTTTTACTTGTAACTGGGGTTGTAAACGCTAATTCAGGCTCAGTACTGCGCTCAAAGGATGCAGCCCTGAGGTCTCTCCTGATAGGAGGTAGTTAAGTAGAAATTCGCTGCTCAGCTGACCCGGCAGGAGCAAATATATGCCACCAATGTATGCAGAATTAGCTTTTCAGTGAACAGCAGCCAGGCACATTTTAGCTAGTTTTACTTGTAAGTGGGGTTGTAAACGCTTTTTAGGCTCAGTACTGCGCTCAAAGGATGCAGCCCTGAGGTCTCTCCTGATAGGAGGTAGTTAAGTAGAAATTCGCTGCTCAGCTGACCCGGCAGAAGCAAATGTATACAAAAAATGTACCCAGAATGAGCTTTTCAGTGAACAGCAGCCAGACACATTTTAGCTAGTTTTACTTGTAAGTGGGGTTGTAATTGCTTTTTAGGCTCAGTACTGCGCTCAAAGGATGCAGCCCTGAGGTCTCTCCTGATAGGAGGTAGTTAAGTAGAAATTTAATGCTCAGCTGACCCGGCAGAAGCAAATGTATACCAAAAATGTACCCAGAATGAGGTTTTCAGTGAACAGCAGCCAGGCACATTTTAGCTAGATTTACTTGTAAGTGGGGTTGGAAACGGTTTTCAGGCTCAGTACTGCGCTCAAAAGATGCAGCCCTGAGGTCTCTCCTGATAGGAGGTAGTTAAGTAGAAATTCCCTGCTCAGCTGACCCGGCAGGAGCAAATATATGCCACCAATGTATGCAGAATTAGCTTTTCAGTGAACAGCAGCCAGAGACATTTTAGCTAGTTTTACTTGTAAGTGGGGTTGTAAATGGTTTTCAGGCTCAGTACTGCGCTCAAAAGATGCAGCCCTGAGGTCTCTCCTGATAGGAGGTAGTTAAGTAGAAATTCACTGCTCAGCAGACCCGGCAGAAGCAAATGTATACCAAAAATGTACCCAGAATGAGCTTTTCAGTGAACAGCAGCCAGGCACGTTTTAGCTAGTTTACTTGTAAGTGGGTTGTAAACGCTAATTCAGGCTCAGTACTGCGCGCAAAGGATGCAGCGCAAAGGATGCAGCCCTGAGGTCTCTCCTGATAGGAGGTAGTTAAGTAGAAACTCGCTGCTCAGCTGACCCGGCAAGAGCAAATTATGCCAAAAATGTATGCAGAATGAGCTTTTCAGTGAACAGCAGAAAGGCACATTTTAGCTAGTTTTACTTGTAAGTGGGGTTGTAAATGGTTTTCAGGCTCAATACTGCGTTCAAAAGATGCAGCCCTGAGGTCTCTCCTGATAGGAGGTAGTTAAGTAGAAATTCGCTGCTCAGCTGACCCGGGAGAAGCAAATGTATGCCAAAAATGTACCCAGAATGAGCTTTTCAGTGAACAGCAGCCAGGCACATTTTAGCTAGTTTTACTTGTAAGTGGGGTTGGAAACGGGTTTCAGGCTCAGTACTGCGCTCAAAAGATGCAGCCCTGAGGTCTCTCCTGATAGGAGGTAGTTAAGTAGAAATTCACTGCTCAGCTGACCCGGCAGAAGCAAATGTATACCAAAAATGTACCCAGAATGACCTTTTCAGTGAACAGCAGCCAGGCACATTTTAGCTAGTTTTACTTGTAAGTGGGGTTGGAAACGCTTTTCAGGCTCAGTACTGCGCTCAAAGGATGCAGCCCTGAGGTCTCTCCTGATAGGAGGTAGTTAAGTAGAAATTCGCTGCTCAGCTGACCCGGGAGAAGCAAATGTATGCCAAAAATGTACCCAGAATGAGCTTTTCAGTGAACAGCAGCCAGGCACATTTTAGCTAGTTTTACTTGTAAGTGGGGTTGGAAACGGTTTTCAGGCTCAGTACTGCGCTCAAAAGATGCAGCCCTGAGGTCTCTCCTGATAGGAAGTAGTTAAGTAGAAATTCGCTGCTCAGCTGACCCGGGAGAAGCAAATGTATGCCAAAAATGTATGCAGAATGAGCTTTTCAGTGAACAGCAGCCAGGCACATTTTAGCTAGTTTTACTTGTAAGTGGGGTTGGAAACGGGTATCAGGCTCAGTACTGCGCTCAAAGGATGCAGCCCTGAGGTCTCTCCTGATTAGAGGGTAGTTAAGTAAAAATTTGCTGCTCAGCTGACCCGGCAGGAGCAAATATATGCCAAAAATGTATGCAGAATAAGCTTTTCAGTGAACAGCAGCCAGGCACATTTTAGCTAGTTTTACTTGTAAGTGGGGTTGTAAACGGTTTTCAGGCTCAGTACTGCGCTCAAAAGATGCAGCCCTGAGGTCTCTCCTGATAGGAGGTAGTTAAGTAGAAATTCACTGCTCAGCTGACCCGGCAGAAGCAAATGTATACCAAAAATGTACCCAGAATAAGCTTTTCAGTGAACAGCAGCCAGGCACGTTTTAGCTAGTTTACTTGTAAGTGGGGTTGTAAACGCTAATTCAGGCTCAGTACTGCGCGCAAAGGATGCAGCCCTGAGGTCTCTCCTGATAGGAGGTAGTTAAGTAGAAACTCGCTGCTCAGCTGACCCGGGAGAAGCAAATGTATGCCAAAAATGTACCCAGAATGAGCTTTTCAGTGAACAGCAGCCAGGCACATTTTAGCTAGATTTACTTGTAAATTGGGTTGGAAACGGTTTTCAGGCTCAGTACTGCGCTCAAAAGATGCAGCCCTGAGGTCTCTCCTGATAGGAGGTAGTTAAGTAGAAATTCCCTGCTCAGCTGACCCGGCAGGAGCAAATATATGCCACCAATGTATGCAGAATTAGCTTTTCAGTGAACAGCAGCCAGAGACATTTTAGCTAGTTTTACTTGTAAGTGGGGTTGTAAATGGTTTTCAGGCTCAGTACTGCGCTCAAAAGATGCAGCCCTGAGGTCTCTCCTGATAGGAGGTAGTTAAGTAGAAATTCACTGCTCAGCAGACCCGGCAGAAGCAAATGTATACCAAAAATGTACCCAGAATGAGCTTTTCAGTGAACAGCAGCCAGGCACGTTTTAGCTAGTTTACTTGTAAGTGGGTTGTAAACGCTAATTCAGGCTCAGTACTGCGCGCAAAGGATGCAGCCCTGAGGTCTCTCCTGATAGGAGGTAGTTAAGTAGAAACTCGCTGCTCAGCTGACCCGGCAAGAGCAAATTATGCCAAAAATGTATGCAGAATGAGCTTTTCAGTGAACAGCAGAAAGGCACATTTTAGCTAGTTTTACTTGTAAGTGGGGTTGTAAATGGTTTTCAGGCTCAATACTGCGTTCAAAAGATGCAGCCCTGAGGTCTCTCCTGATAGGAGGTAGTTAAGTAGAAATTCGCTGCTCAGCTGACCCGGGAGAAGCAAATGTATGCCAAAAATGTACCCAGAATGAGCTTTTCAGTGAACAGCAGCCAGGCACATTTTAGCTAGTTTTACTTGTAAGTGGGGTTGGAAACGGGTTTCAGGCTCAGTACTGCGCTCAAAAGATGCAGCCCTGAGGTCTCTCCTGATAGGAGGTAGTTAAGTAGAAATTCACTGCTCAGCTGACCCGGCAGAAGCAAATGTATACCAAAAATGTACCCAGAATGACCTTTTCAGTGAACAGCAGCCAGGCACATTTTAGCTAGTTTTACTTGTAAGTGGGGTTGGAAACGGTTTTCAGGCTCAGTACTGCGCTCAAAAGATGCAGCCCTGAGGTCTCTCCTGATAGGAAGTAGTTAAGTAGAAATTCGCTGCTCAGCTGACCCGGGAGAAGCAAATGTATGCCAAAAATGTATGCAGAATGAGCTTTTCAGTGAACAGCAGCCAGGCACATTTTAGCTAGTTTTACTTGTAAGTGGGATTGGAAACGGGTATCAGGCTCAGTACTGCGCTCAAAGGATGCAGCCCTGAGGTCTCTCCTGATTAGAGGGTAGTTAAGTAAAAATTTGCTGCTCAGCTGACCCGGCAGGAGCAAATATATGCCAAAAATGTATGCAGAATAAGCTTTTCAGTGAACAGCAGCCAGGCACATTTTAGCTAGTTTTACTTGTAAGTGGGGTTGTAAACGGTTTTCAGGCTCAGTACTGCGCTCAAAAGATGCAGCCCTGAGGTCTCTCCTGATAGGAGGTAGTTAAGTAGAAATTCACTGCTCAGCTGACCCGGCAGAAGCAAATGTATACCAAAAATGTACCCAGAATGAGCTTTTCAGTGAACAGCAGCCAGGCACGTTTTAGCTAGTTTACTTGTAAGTGGGGTTGTAAACGCTAATTCAGGCTCAGTACTGCGCGCAAAGGATGCAGCCCTGAGGTCTCTCCTGATAGGAGGTAGTTAAGTAGAAACTCGCTGCTCAGCTGACCCGGGAGAAGCAAATGTATGCCAAAAATGTACCCAGAATGAGCTTTTCAGTGAACAGCAGCCAGGCACATTTTAGCTAGTTTTACTTGTAAGTGGGGTTGGAAACGGGTATCAGGCTCAGTACTGCGCTCAAAGGATGCAGCCCTGAGGTCTCTCCTGATTAGGGGGTAGTTAAGTAAAAATTTGCTGCTCAGCTGACCCGGCAGGAGCAAATATATGCCAAAAATGTATGCAGAATAAGCTTTTCAGTGAACAGCAGCCAGGCACATTTTAGCTAGTTTTACTTGTGTAAGTGGGTTTGTAAATGGTTTTCAGGCTCAGTACTGCGCTCAAAAGATGCAGCCCTGAGGTCTCTCCTGATAGGAGGTAGTTAAGTGGAAATTCGCTGCTCAGCTGACCCGGCAGGAGCAAATGTCTGCCAAAAATGTATGCAGAATGAGCTTTTCAGTGAACAGCAGCCAGGCACATTTTAGCTAGTTTTACTTGTAAGTGGGGTTGGAAACGGTTTTCAGGCTCAGTACTGCGCTCAAAAGATGCAGCCATGAGGTCTCTTCTGATAGGAGGTAGTTAAGTAGAAATTCACTGCTCAGCTGACCCGGGAGAAGCAAATGTATGCCAAAAATGTACCCAGAATGAGCTTTTCAGTGAACAGCAGCCAGGCACATTTTAGCTAGTTTTACTTGTAAGTGGGGTTGGAAACGGTTTTCAGGCTCAGTACTGCGCTCAAAAGATGCAGCCATGAGGTCTCTTCTGATAGGAGGTAGTTTAAGTAGAAATTCACTGCTCAGCTGACCCGGGAGTAGCAAATGTATACCAAAAATGTACCCAGAATGACCTTTTCAGTGAACAGCAGCCAGGCACATTTTAGCTAGTATTACGTGTAAGTGGGGTTGTAAACGCTTTTCAGGCTCAGTACTGCGCTCAAAGGATGCAGCCCTGAGGTCTCTCCTGATAGGAGGTAGTTAAGTAGGAACTCGCTGCTCAGCTGACCCGGCACGAGCAAATATATGCCAAAAATGTATGCAGAATGAGCTTTTCAGTGAACAGCAGCCAGGCACATTTTAGCTAGTTTTACTTGTAATTGGGGGTGTAAATGGTTTTCAGGCTCAGTACTGCGCTCAAAAGATGCAGCCCTGAGGTCTCTCCTGATAGGAGGTAGTTAAGTAGAAATTCACTGCTCAGCTGACCCGGCAGAAGCAAATGTATACAAAAAATGTACCCAGAATGAGCTTTTCAGTGAACAGCAGCCAGGCACATTTTAGCTAGTTTTACTTGTAAGTGGGGTTGGAAACGGGTATCAGGCTCAGTACTGCGCTCAAAAGATGCAGCCCTGAGGTCTCTCCCTGATAGGAGGTAGTTAAGTAGAAATTCACTGCTCAGCTGACCCGGCAGAAGCAAATGTATACCAAAAATGTACCCAGAATGACCTTTTCAGTGAACAGCAGCCAGGCACATTTTAGCTAGTTTTACGTGTAAGTGGGGTTGTAAACGCTTTTCAGGCTCAGTACTGCGCTGAAAGGATGCAGCCCTGAGGTCTCTCCTGATAGGAGGTAGTTAAGTAGAAATTTACCTCTCAGCTGACCCGGCAGAAGAAAATGTATACCAAAAATGTACCCACAATGAGCTTTTCTGTGAACAGCAGCCAGGCACAATTTAGGTAGTTTTACTTGTAAGTGGGGTTGTAAACGGTTTTCAGGCTCAGTACTGCGCTCAAAAGATGCAGCCCTGAAGTCTCTCCTGAAAGGAGGTAGTTAAGTAGAAATTCACTGCTCAGCTGACCCGGCAGAAACAAATGTATACCAAAAATGTACCCAGAATGAGCTTTTCAGTGAACAGCAGCCAGGCACGTTTTAGCTAGTTTACTTGTAAGTGGGGTTGTAAACGCTAATTCAGGCTCAGTACTGCGCGCAAAGGATGCAGCCCTGAGGTCTCTCCTGATAGGAGGTAGTTAAGTAGAAACTCGCTGCTCAGCTGACCCGGCAAGAGCAAATTATGCCAAAAATGTATGCAGAATGAGCTTTTCAGTGAACAGCAGAAAGGCACATTTTAGCTAGTTTTACTTGTAAGTGGGGTTGTAAATGGTTTTCAGGCTCAATACTGCGTTCAAAAGATGCAGCCCTGAGGTCTCTCCTGATAGGAGGTAGTTAAGTAGAAATTCGCTGCTCAGCTGACCCGGGAGAAGCAAATGTATGCCAAAAATGTACCCAGAATGAGCTTTTCAGTGAACAGCAGCCAGGCACATTTTAGCTAGTTTTACTTGTAAGTGGGGTTGGAAACGGTTTCAGGCTCAGTACTGCGCTCAAAAGATGCAGCCCTGAGGTCTCTCCTGATAGGAGGTAGTTAAGTAGAAATTCACTGCTCAGCTGACCCGGCAGAAGCAAATGTATACCAAAAATGTACCCAGAATGACCTTTTCAGTGAACAGCAGCCAGGCACATTTTAGCTAGTTTTACTTGTAAGTGGGGTTGGAAACGCTTTTCAGGCTCAGTACTGCGCTCAAAGGATGCAGCCCTGAGGTCTCTCCTGATAGGAGGTAGTTAAGTAGAAATTCGCTGCTCAGCTGACCCGGGAGAAGCAAATGTATGCCAAAAATGTACCCAGAATGAGCTTTTCAGTGAACAGCAGCCAGGCACATTTTAGCTAGTTTTACTTGTAAGTGGGGTTGGAAACGGTTTTCAGGCTCAGTACTACGCTCAAAAGATGCAGCCCTGAGGTCTCTCCTGATAGGAAGTAGTTAAGTAGAAATTCGCTGCTCAGCTGACCCGGCAGAAGCAAATGTATACCAAAAATGTACCCAGAATTAGGTTTTCAGTGAACAGCAGCCAGGCACATTTTAGCTAGATTTACTTGTAAGTGGGGTTGGAAACGGTTTTCAGGCTCAGTACTGCGCTCAAAAGATGCAGCCCTGAGGTCTCTCCTGATAGGAGGTAGTTAAGTAGAAATTCGCTGCTCAGCTGACCCGGCAGGAGCAAATATATGCCACCAATGTATGCAGAATTAGCTTTTCAGTGAACAGCAGCCAGAGACATTTTAGCTAGTTTTACTTGTAAGTGGGGTTGTAAATGGTTTTCAGGCTCAGTACTGCGCTCAAAAGATGCAGCCCTGAGGTCTCTCCTGATAGGAGGTAGTTAAGTAGAAATTCACTGCTCAGCAGACCCGGCAGAAGCAAATGTATACCAAAAATGTACCCAGAATGAGCTTTTCAGTGAACAGCAGCCAGGCACGTTTTAGCTAGTTTACTTGTAAGTGGGTTGTAAACGCTAATTCAGGCTCAGTACTGCGCGCAAAGGATGCAGCCCTGAGGTCTCTCCTGATAGGAGGTAGTTAAGTAGAAACTCGCTGCTCAGCTGACCCGGCAAGAGCAAAATATGCCAAAAATGTATGCAGAATGAGCTTTTCAGTGAACAGCAGAAAGTCACATTTTAGCTAGTTTTACTTGTAAGTGGGGTTGTAAATGGTTTTCAGGCTCAATACTGCGTTCAAAAGATGCAGCCCTGAGGTCTCTCCTGATAGGAGGTAGTTAAGTAGAAATTCGCTGCTCAGCTGACCCGGGAGAAGCAAATGTATGCCAAAAATGTACCCAGAATGAGCTTTTCAGTGAACAGCAGCCAGGCACATTTTAGCTAGTTTTACTTGTAAGTGGGGTTGGAAACGGTTTTCAGGCTCAGTACTGCGCTCAAAAGATGCAGCCCTGAGGTCTCTCCTGATAGGAGGTAGTTAAGTAGAAATTCACTGCTCAGCTGACCCGGCAGAAGCAAATGTATACTAAAAATGTACCCAGAATGACCTTTTCAGTGAACAGCAGCCAGGCACATTTTAGCTAGTTTTACTTGTAAGTGGGGTTGGAAACGCTTTTCAGGCTCAGTACTGCGCTCAAAGGATGCAGCCCTGAGGTCTCTCCTGATAGGAGGTAGTTAAGTAGAAATTCGATGCTCAGCTGACCCGGGAGAAGCAAATGTATGCCAAAAATGTACCCAGAATGAGCTTTTCAGTGAACAGCAGCCAGGCACATTTTAGCTAGTTTTACTTGTAAGTGGGGTTGGAAACGGTTTTCAGGCTCAGTACTGCGCTCAAAAGATGCAGCCCTGAGGTCTCTCCTGATAGGTAGGTAGTTAAGTAGAAATTTGCTGCTCAGCTGACCCGGCAGGGGCAAATATATGCCAAAAATGTATGCAGAATAAGCTTTTCAGTGAACAGCAGCCAGGCACATTTTAGCTAGTTTTACTTGTAAGTGGGGTTGTAAACGGTTTTCAGGCTCAGTACTGCGCTCAAAAGATGCAGCCCTGAGGTCTCTCCTGATAGGAGGTAGTTAAGTAGAAATTCACTGCTCAGCTGACCCGGCAGAAGCAAATGTATAGCAAAAATGTACCCAGAATGAGCTTTTCAGTGAACAGCAGCCAGGCACGTTTTAGCTAGTTTACTTGTAAGTGGGGTTGTAAACGCTAATTCAGGCTCAGTACTGCGCGCAAAGGATGCAGCCCTGAGGTCTCTCCTGATAGGAGGTAGTTAAGTAGAAACTCGCTGCTCAGCTGACCCGGGAGAAGCAAATGTATGCCAAAAATGTACCCAGAATGAGCTTTTCAGTGAACAGCAGCCAGGCACATTTTAGCTAGTTTTACTTGTAAGTGGGGTTGGAAACGGGTATCAGGCTCAGTACTGCGCTCAAAGGATGCAGCCCTGAGGTCTCTCCTGATTAGGGGGTAGTTAAGTAAAAATTTGCTGCTCAGCTGACCCGGCAGGAGCAAATATATGCCAAAAATGTATGCAGAATAAGCTTTTCAGTGAACAGCAGCCAGGCACATTTTAGCTAGTTTTACTTGTAAGTGGGGTTGGAAACGGGTATCAGGCTCAGTACTGCGCTCAAAAGTTGCAGCCCTGAGGTCTCTCCTGATAGGAGGTAGTTAAGTAGAAATTCACTGCTCAGCTGACCCGGGAGAAGCAAATGTATGCCAAAAATGTACCCAGAATGAGCTTTTCAGTGAACAGCAGCCAGGCACATTTTAGCTAGTTTTACTTGTAAGTGGGGTTGGAAACGGTTTTCAGGCTCAGTACTGCGCTCAAAAGATGCAGCCCTGAGTTCTCTCCTGATAGGAGGTAGTTAAGTAGAAATTCGCTGCTCAGCTGACCCGGCAGAAGCAAATGTATACAAAAAATGTACCCAGAATGAGCTTTTCAGTGAACAGCAGCCAGGCACATTTTAGCTAGTTTTACTTGTAAGTGGGGTTGTAAATGCTTTTTAGGCTCAGTACTGCGCTCAAAGGATGCAGCCCTGAGGTCTCTCCTGATAGGAGGTAGTTAAGTAGAAATTCACTGCTCAGCTGACCCGGGAGAAGCAAATGTATGCCAAAAATGTACCCAGAATGAGCTTTTCAGTGAACAGCAGCCAGGCACATTTTAGCTAGTTTTACTTGTAAGTGGGGTTGGAAACGGTTTTCAGGCTCAGTACTGCGCTCAAAAGATGCAGCCATGAGGTCTCTCCTGATAGGAGGTAGTTCAGTAAAAATTCGCTGCTCAGCTGACCCGGGAGAAGCAAATGTATACCAAAAATGTACCCAGAATGAACTTTTCAGTGAACAGCAGCCAGGCACATTTTAGCTAGTATTACGTGTAAGTGGGGTTGTAAACGCTTTTCAGGCTAAACACAAGATTTATGGAATGGTTAAAAGTGCATGAAAATGGCCAATTTACTCACTCTGAGTTCTCCAAAAGGGTTTCTTCACCCCAGGAAGTTAATTAAATACCATTTGGAGGCATTTAATGTTCAAGCAAAAACGGCTGATTTTTGACAAAAGAGATAACACCCCCCCATTACATCATGCTTAAGAAATGTGGAGACTGGTCCGTTTTCAAATGTTTTATTTTTGAACGTCAGTTCACATTTGTAGGTGGATCATCAGTGTTAGAGCTAAAATTAGCATGTTTAAAGTGATTTTCATGCTTCCAGGGGCTCGGGAAGTTAATTAAATACCATTTGGAGGCATTTAATGTTCAAGCAAAAACGGCTGATTTTCGACAAAAGAGATAACACCCCCCCATTACGTCATGCTTCAGAAATGTGGAAAATGATCTGTTTTCAAAAGTTTTATTTTTGAACGTCAGTTCACATTTGTAGGTGGATCATCAGTGTTAGAGCTAAAATTAGCATGTTTAAAGTGATTTTCATGCTTCCAGGGGCTCGGGAAGTGAATTAAATACTATTTGGAGGCATTTAATGTTCAAGCAAAAACGGCTGATTTTTGACAAAAGAGATAACACCCCCCCATTATGTCATGCTTCAGAAATGTGGAAAATGGTCCGTTTTCAAATGTTTTATTTTCGAACGTCAGTTCACATTTGTAGGTTGATCATCAGTGTTAGAGCTAAAATTAGCATGTTTAAAGTGATTTTCATGCTTCCAGGGGCCCTAAACACAAGATTTATGGAATGGTTAAAAGTGTATGAAAATGGCCAATTTACTCACTCTGAGTTCTCAAAAAGAGTTTCTTCACCCCGGGAAGGTAATTAAATACCATTTGGAGGCATTTAATGTTCAAGCAAAAACGGCTGATTTTCGACAAAAGAGATAACACCCCCATTATGTCATGCTTCAGAAATGTGGAAAATGGTCCATTTTCAAATGTTTTATTTTTGAACGTCAGTTCACATTTGTAGGTGGATCATCAGTGTTAGAGCTAAAATTAGCATGTTTAAAGTGATTTTCATGCTTCCAGGGGCTCGGGAAGTGAACTAAATACTATTTGGAGGAATTTAATGTTCAAGCAAAAACGGCTGATTTTTGACAAAAGAGATAACACCCCCCATTACATCATGCTTAAGAAATGTGGAGACTGGTCCGTTATGTTTTATTTTTGAACGTCAGTTCACATTTGTAGGTGGATCATCAGTGTTAGAGCTAAAATTAGCATGTTTAAAGTGATTTTCATGCTTCCAGGGGCCCTAAACAAAAGATTTGTGGAATGGTTAAAAGTGCATGAAAATGGCCAATTTACTCACTCTGAGTTCTCAAAAAGAGTTTCTTCACCCCGGGAAGTTAATTAAATACCATTTGGAGGCATTTAATGTTCAAGCAAAAACGGCTGATTTTCGACAAAAGAGATAACACCCCCCCATTACGTCATGCTTCAGAAATTTGGAAAATGATCCGTTTTCAAATGTTTTATTTTTGAACGTCAGTTCACATTTGTAGGTGGATCATCAGTGTTAGAGCTAAAATTAGCATGTTTAAAGTGATTTTCATGCTTCCAGGGGCTCGGGAAGTATATTAAATACTAATTGGAGGCATTTAATGTTCAAGCAAAAACGGCTGATTTTTGACAAAAGAGATAACACCCCCCCATTATGTCATGCTTCAGAAATGTGGAAAATGGTCCGTTTTCAAATGTTTTATTTTTGAACGTCAGTTCACATTTGTAGGTTGATCATCAGTGTTAGAGCTAAAATTAGCATGTTTAAAGTGATTTTCATGCTTCCAGGGGCTCGGGAAGTGAATTAAATACCATTTGGAGGCATTTAATGTTCAAGCAAAAACGGCTGATTTTTGACAAAAGAGATAACACCCCCCCCATTACGTCATGCTTCAGAAATGTGGAAAATGGTCCGTTTTCAAATGTTTTATTTTTGAATGTCAGTTCACATTTGTAGGTTGATCATCAGTGTTAGAGCTAAAATTAGCATGTTTAAAGTGATTTTCATGCTTCCAGGGGCCCTAAACACAAGATTTATGGAATGGTTAAAAGTGCATGAAAATGGCCAATTTACTCACTCTGAGTTCTCAAAAAGGGTTTCTTCACCCCGGGAAGTTAATTAAATACCATTTGGAGGCATTTAATGTTCAAGCAAAAACGGCTGATTTTCGACAAAAGAGATAACACCCCCCCATTACGTCATGCTTCAGAAATGTGGAAAATGATCCGTTTTCAAAAGTTTTGTTTTTGAACGTCAGTTCACATTTGTAGGTGGATCATCAGTGTTAGAGCTAAAATTAGCATGTTTAAAGTGATTTTCATGCTTCCAGGGGCTCGGGAAGTGAATTAAATACTATTTGGAGGCATTTAATGTTCAAGCAAAAACGGCTGATTTTTGACAAAAGAGATAACACCCCCCCATTACGTCATGCTTCAGAAATGTGGAAAATGGTCCGTTTTCAAATGTTTTATTTTCGAACGTCAGTTCACATTTGTAGGTTGATCATCAGTGTTAGAGCTAAAATTAGCATGTTTAAAGTGATTTTCATGCTTCCAGGGGCCCTAAACACAAGATTTATGGAATGGTTAAAAGTGTATGAAAATGGCCAATTTACTCACTCTGAGTTCTCAAAAAGAGTTTCTTCACCCCGGGAACTTAATTAAATACCATTTGGAGGCATTTAATGTTCAAGCAAAAACGGCTGATTTTCGACAAAAGAGATAACACCCCCCATTATGTCATGCTTCAGAAATGTGGAAAAATGGTCCGTTTTCAAATGTTTTATTTTTGAACGTCAGTTCACATTTGTAGGTGGATCATCAGTGTTAGAGCTAAAATTAGCATGTTTAAAGTGATTTTCATGCTTCCAGGGGCTCGGGAAGTGAATTAAATACTATTTGGAGGAATTTAATGTTCAAGCAAAAACGGCTGATTTTTGACAAAAGAGATAACACCCCCCCATTACGTCATGCTTCAGAAATGTGGAAAATGATCCGTTTTCAAATGTTTTATTTTTGAATGTCAGTTCACATTTGTAGGTTGATCATCAGTGTTAGAGCTAAAATTAGCATGTTTAAAGTGATTTTCATGCTTCCAGGGGCCCTAAACACAAGATTTATGGAATGGTTAAAAGTGCATGAAAATGGCCAATTTACTCACTCTGAGTTCTCAAAAAGAGTTTCTTCACCCCGGGAAGTTAATTAAATACCATTTGGAGGCATTTAATGTTCAAGCAAAAACGGCTGATTTTCGACAAAAGAGATAACACCCCCCCATTACGTCATGCTTCAGAAATTTGGAAAATGATCCGTTTTCAAAAGTTTTATTTTTGAACGTCAGTTCACATTTGTAGGTGGATCATCAGTGTTAGAGCTAAAATTAGCATGTTTAAAGTGATTTTCATGCTTCCAGTGGCCCTAAACACAAGATTTATGGAATGGTTAAAAGTGCATGAAAATGGCCAATTTACTCACTCTGAGTTCTCAAAAAGGGTTTCTTCACCCCAGGAAGTTAATTAAATACCATTTGGAGGCATTTAATGTTCAAGCAAAAACGGCTGATTTTCGACAAAAGAGATAACACCCCCATTATGTCATGCTTCAGAAATGTGGAAAATGGTCCATTTTCAAATGTTTTATTTTTGAACGTCAGTTCACATTTGTAGGTGGATCATCAGTGTTAGAGCTAAAATTAGCATGTTTAAAGTGATTTTCATGCTTCCAGGGGCTCGGGAAGTGAATTAAATACTATTTGGAGGAATTTAATGTTCAAGCAAAAACGGCTGATTTTTGACAAGAGATAACACCCCCCCATTACGTCATGCTTCAGAAATGTGGAAAATAGTCCGTTTTCAAATGTTTTATTTTTGAACGTCAGTTCACATTTGTATGTTGATCATCAGTGTTAGAGCTAAAATTAGCATGTTTAAAGTGATTTTCATGCTTCCAGGGGCCCTAAACACAAGATTTATGGAATGGTTAAAAGTGCACGAAAATGGCCAATTTACTCACTCTGAGTTCTCAAAAAGGGTTTCTTCACCCCAGGAAGTTAATTAAATACCATTTGGAGGCATTTAATGTTCAAGCAAAAACGGCTGATTTTTGACAAAAGAGATAACACCCCCCATTACATCATGCTTAAGAAATGTGGAGACTGGTCCGTTTTCAAATGTTTTATTTTTGAACGTCAGTTCACATTTGTAGGTGGATCATCAGTGTTAGAGCTAAAATTAGCATGTTTAAAGTGATTTTCATGCTTCCAGGGGCCCTAAACACAAGATTTATGGAATGGTTAAAAGTGCATGAAAATGGCCAATTTACTCACTCTGAGTTCTCAAAAAGGGTTTCTTCACCCCAGGAAGTTAATTAAATACCATTTGGAGGCATTTAATGTTCAAGCAAAAACGGCTGATTTTTGACAAAAGAGATAACACCCCCCATTACATCATGCTTAAGAAATGTGGAGACTGGTCCGTTTTCAAATGTTTTATTTTTGAACGTCAGTTCACATTTGTAGGTGGATCATCAGTGTTAGAGCTAAAATTAGCATGTTTAAAGTGATTTTCATGCTTCCAGGGGCCCTAAACACAAGATTTATGGAATGGTTAAAAGTGCATGAAAATGGCCAATTTACTCACTCTGAGTTCTCAAAAAGGGTTTCTTCACCTCGGGAAGTTAATTAAATACCATTTGGAGGCATTTAATGTTCAAGCAAAAACGGCTGACTTTTGACAAAAGAGATAACACCCCCCCATTACGTCATGCTTCAGAAATGTGGAAAATGGTCCGTTTTCAAATGTTTTATTTTTGAATGTCAGTTCACATTTGTAGGTTGATCATCAGTGTTAGAGCTAAAATTAGCATGTTTAAAGTGATTTTCATGCTTCCAGGGGCCCTAAACACAAGATTTATGGAATGGTTAAAAGTGCATGAAAATGGCCAATTTACTCACTCTGAGTTCTCAAAAAGGGTTTCTTCACCCCGGGAAGTTAATTAAATACCATTTGGAGGCATTTAATGTTCAAGCAAAAACGGCTGATTTTCGACAAAAGAGATAACACCCCCCCATTACGTCATGCTTCAGAAATGTGGAAAATGATCCGTTTTCAAAAGTTTTCTTTTTGAACGTCAGTTCACATTTGTAGGTGGATCATCAGTGTTAGAGCTAAAATTAGCATGTTTAAAGTGATTTTCATGCTTCCAGGGGCTCGGGAAGTGAATTAAATACTATTTGGAGGCATTTAATGTTCAAGCAAAAACGGCTGATTTTTGACAAAAGAGATAACACCCCCCCATTACGTCATGCTTCAGAAATGTGGAAAATGGTCCGTTTTCAAATGTTTTATTTTCGAACGTCAGTTCACATTTGTAGGTTGATCATCAGTGTTAGAGCTAAAATTAGCATGTTTAAAGTGATTTTCATGCTTCCAGGGGCCCTAAACACAAGATTTATGGAATGGTTAAAAGTGCATGAAAATGGCCAATTTACTCACTCTGAGTTCTCAAAAAGGGTTTCTTCACCTCAGGAAGTTAATTAAATACCATTTGGAGGCATTTAATGTTCAAGCAAAAACGGCTGATTTTCGACAAAAGAGATAACACCCCCCCATTACGTCATGCTTCAGAAATGTGGAAAATGGTCCGTTTTCAAATGTTTTATTTTCGAACGTCAGTTCACATTTGTAGGTGGATCATCAGTGTTAGAGCTAAAATTAGCATGTTCAAAAGTGGTTTTCATGCTTCCAGGGGCTCGGGAAGTGAATTAAATACTATTTGGAGGCATTTAATGTTCAAGCAAAAACGGCTGATTTTTGACAAAAGAGATAACACCCCCCCCCCATTACGTCATGCTTCAGAAATGTGGAAAATGGTCCGTTTTCAAATGTTTTATTTCTGAACGTCAGTTCACATTTGTAGGTTGATCATCAGTGTTAGAGCTAAAATTAGCATGTTTAAAGTGATTTTCATGCTTCCAGGGGCCCTAAACACAAGATTTATGGAATGGTTAAAAGTGCATGAAAATGGCCAATTTACTCACTCTGAGTTCTCAAAAAGGGTTTCTTCACCCCGGGAAGTTAATTAAATACCATTTGGAGGCATTTAATGTTCAAGCAAAAGCGGCTGATTTTTGACAAAAGAGATAACACCCCCCCCATTACGGCATGCTTCAGAAATGTGGAAAATGGTCCGTTTTCAAATGTTTTATTTTTGAACGTCAGTTCACATTTGTAGGTTGATCATCAGTGTTAGAGCTAAAATTAGCATGTTTAAAGTGATTTTCATGCTTCCAGGGGCTCGGGAAGTGAATTAAATACTATTTGGAGGCATTTAATGTTCAAGCAAAAACGGCTGATTTTTGACAAAAGAGATAATACCCCCCCATTACGTCATGCTTCAGAAATGTGGAAAATGGTCCGTTTTCAAATGTTTTATTTTTGAGCGTCAGTTCACATTTGTAGGTTGATCATCAGTGTTAGAGCTAAAATTAGCATGTTTAAAGTGATTTTCATGCTTCCAGGGGCTCGGAAAGTGAATTAAATACCATTTGGAGGCATTTAATGTTCAAGCAAAACAGCTGATTTTTGACAAAAGAGATAACACCCCCTCATTACGTCATGCTTCAGAAATGGGGAAAATGGCCCGTTTTCAAATGTTTTATTTTTGAACGTCAGTTCACATTTGTCGGTTGATCATCAGTGTTAGAGCTAAAATTAGCATGTTTAAAGTGATTTTCATGCTTCCAGGGGCCCTAAACACAAGATTTATGGAATGGTTAAAAGTGCATGAAAATGGCCAATTTACTCACTCTGAGTTCTCAAAAAGAGTTTCTTCACCCCGGGAAGTTAAATAAATACCATTTGGAGGCATTTAATGTTCAAGCAAAAACGGCTGATTTTCGACGAAAGAGATAACACCCCCCAATTACGTCATGCTTCAGAAATGTGGAAAATGATCCGTTTTCAAAAGTTTTATTTTTGAACGTCAGTTCACATTTGTAGGTGGATCATCAGTGTTAGAGCTAAAATTAGCATGTTTAAAGTGATTTTCATGCTTCCAGGGGCTCGGGAAGTGAATTAAATACTATTTGGAGGCATTTAATGTTCAAGCAAAAACGGCTGATTTTTGACAAAAGAGATAACACCCCCCCATTACGTCATGCTTCAGAAATGTGGAAAATGGTCCGTTTTCAAATGTTTTATTTTCGAACGTCAGTTCACATTTGTAGGTTGATCATCAGTGTTAGAGCTAAAATTAGCATGTTTAAAGTGATTTTCATGCTTCCAGGGGCCCTAAACACAAGATTTATGGAATGGTTAAAAGTGCATGAAAATGGCCAATTTACTCACTCTGAGTTCTCAAAAAGGGTTTCTTCACCTCAGGAAGTTAATTAAATACCATTTGGAGGCATTTAATGTTCAAGCAAAAACGGCTGATTTTCGACAAAAGAGATAACACCCCCCCATTACGTCATGCTTCAGAAATGTGGAAAATGGTCCGTTTTCAAATGTTTTATTTTCGAACGTCAGTTCACATTTGTAGGTTGATCATCAGTGTTAGAGCTAAAATTAGCATGTTTAAAGTGATTTTCATGCTTCCAGGGGCCCTAAACACAAGATTTATGGAATGGTTAAAAGTGCATGAAAATGGCCAATTTACTCACTCTGAGTTCTCAAAAAGGGTTTCTTCACCTCAGGAAGTTAATTAAATACCATTTGGAGGCATTTAATGTTCAAGCAAAAACGGCTGATTTTCGACAAAAGAGATAACACCCCCCCATTACATCATGCTTCAGAAATGTGGAGACTGGTCCGTTTTCAAATGTTTTATTTTTGAACGTCAGTTCACATTTGTAGGTGGATCATCAGTGTTAGAGCTAAAATTAGCATGTTCAAAAGTGGTTTTCATGCTTCCAGGGGCTCGGGAAGTGAATTAAATACTATTTGGAGGCATTTAATGTTCAAGCAAAAACGGCTGATTTTTGACAAAAGAGATAACACCCCCCCCCATTACGTCATGCTTCAGAAATGTGGAAAATGGTCCGTTTTCAAATGTTTTATTTCTGAACGTCAGTTCACATTTGTAGGTTGATCATCAGTGTTAGAGCTAAAATTAGCATGTTTAAAGTGATTTTCATGCTTCCAGGGGCCCTAAACACAAGATTTATGGAATGGTTAAAAGTGCATGAAAATGGCCAATTTACTCACTCTGAGTTCTCAAAAAGGGTTTCTTCACCCCGGGAAGTTAATTAAATACCATTTGGAGGCATTTAATGTTCAAGCAAAAGCGGCTGATTTTTGACAAAAGAGATAACACCCCCCCCATTACGGCATGCTTCAGAAATGTGGAAAATGGTCCGTTTTCAAATGTTTTATTTTTGAACGTCAGTTCACATTTGTAGGTTGATCATCAGTGTTAGAGCTAAAATTAGCATGTTTAAAGTGATTTTCATGCTTCCAGGGGCTCGGGAAGTGAATTAAATACTATTTGGAGGCATTTAATGTTCAAGCAAAAACGGCTGATTTTTGACAAAAGAGATAATACCCCCCCATTACGTCATGCTTCAGAAATGTGGAAAATGGTCCGTTTTCAAATGTTTTATTTTTGAGCGTCAGTTCACATTTGTAGGTTGATCATCAGTGTTAGAGCTAAAATTAGCATGTTTAAAGTGATTTTCATGCTTCCAGGGGCTCGGAAAGTGAATTAAATACCATTTGGAGGCATTTAATGTTCAAGCAAAACAGCTGATTTTTGACAAAAGAGATAACACCCCCTCATTACGTCATGCTTCAGAAATGGGGAAAATGGCCCGTTTTCAAATGTTTTATTTTTGAACGTCAGTTCACATTTGTCGGTTGATCATCAGTGTTAGAGCTAAAATTAGCATGTTTAAAGTGATTTTCATGCTTCCAGGGGCCCTAAACACAAGATTTATGGAATGGTTAAAAGTGCATGAAAATGGCCAATTTACTCACTCTGAGTTCTCAAAAAGAGTTTCTTCACCCCGGGAAGTTAAATAAATACCATTTGGAGGCATTTAATGTTCAAGCAAAAACGGCTGATTTTCGACAAAAGAGATAACACCCCCCCATTACGTCATGCTTCAGAAATGTGGAAAATGGTCCGTTTTCAAATGTTTTATTTTTGAACGTCAGTTCACATTTGTAGGTGGATCATCAGTGTTAGAGCTAAAATTAGCATGTTTAAGGTGATTTTCATGCTTCCAGGGGCTCGGGAAGTGAATTAAATACTATTTGGAGGAATTTAATGTTCAAGCAAAAACGGCTGATTTTTGACAAAAGAGATAACACCCCCCCATTACATCATGCTTCAGAAATGTGGAAAATAGTCCGTTTTCAAATGTTTTCTTTTTGAACGTCAGTTCACATTTGTAGGTTGATCATCAGTGTTAGAGCTAAAATTAGCATGTTTAAAGTGATTTTCATGCTTCCAGGGGCCCTAAACACAAGATTTATGGAATGGTTAAAAGTGCATGAAAATGGCCAATTTACTCACTCTGAGTTCTCAAAAAGGGTTTCTTCACCCCAGGAAGTTAATTAAATACCATTTGGAGGCATTTAATGTTCAAGCAAAAACGGCTGATTTTTGACAAAAGAGATAACACACCCCCCATTACATCATGCTTAAGAAATGTGGAGACTGGTCCGTTTTCAAATGTTTTATTTTTGAACGTCAGTTCACATTTGTAGGTGGATCATCAGTGTTAGAGCTAAAATTAGCATGTTTAAAGTGATTTTCATGCTTCCAGGGGCCCTAAACACAAGATTTATGGAATGGTTAAAAGTGCATGAAAATGGCCAATTTACTCACTCTGAGTTCTCAAAAAGGGTTTCTTCACCTCGGGAAGTTAATTAAATACCATTTGGAGGCATTTAATGTTCAAGCAAAAACGGCTGACTTTTGACAAAAGAGATAACACCCCCCCATTACGTCATGCTTCAGAAATGTGGAAAATGGTCCGTTTTCAAATGTTTTATTTTTGAATGTCAGTTCACATTTGTAGGTTGATCATCAGTGTTAGAGCTAAAATTAGCATGTTTAAAGTGATTTTCATGCTTCCAGGGGCCCTAAACACAAGATTTATGGAATGGTTAAAAGTGCATGAAAATGGCCAATTTACTCACTCTGAGTTCTCAAAAAGGGTTTCTTCACCCCGGGAAGTTAATTAAATACCATTTGGAGGCATTTAATGTTCAAGCAAAAACGGCTGATTTTCGACAAAAGAGATAACACCCCCCCATTACGTCATGCTTCAGAAATGTGGAAAATGATCCGTTTTCAAAAGTTTTCTTTTTGAACGTCAGTTCACATTTGTAGGTGGATCATCAGTGTTAGAGCTAAAATTAGCATGTTTAAAGTGATTTTCATGCTTCCAGGGGCTCGGGAAGTGAATTAAATACTATTTGGAGGCATTTAATGTTCAAGCAAAAACGGCTGATTTTTGACAAAAGAGATAACACCCCCCCATTACGTCATGCTTCAGAAATGTGGAAAATGGTCCGTTTTCAAATGTTTTATTTTCGAACGTCAGTTCACATTTGTAGGTTGATCATCAGTGTTAGAGCTAAAATTAGCATGTTTAAAGTGATTTTCATGCTTCCAGGGGCCCTAAACACAAGATTTATGGAATGGTTAAAAGTGCATGAAAATGGCCAATTTACTCACTCTGAGTTCTCAAAAAGGGTTTCTTCACCTCAGGAAGTTAATTAAATACCATTTGGAGGCATTTAATGTTCAAGCAAAAACGGCTGATTTTCGACAAAAGAGATAACACCCCCCCATTACGTCATGCTTCAGAAATGTGGAAAATGGTCCGTTTTCAAATGTTTTATTTTCGAACGTCAGTTCACATTTGTAGGTGGATCATCAGTGTTAGAGCTAAAATTAGCATGTTCAAAAGTGGTTTTCATGCTTCCAGGGGCTCGGGAAGTGAATTAAATACTATTTGGAGGCATTTAATGTTCAAGCAAAAACGGCTGATTTTTGACAAAAGAGATAACACCCCCCCCCCATTACGTCATGCTTCAGAAATGTGGAAAATGGTCCGTTTTCAAATGTTTTATTTCTGAACGTCAGTTCACATTTGTAGGTTGATCATCAGTGTTAGAGCTAAAATTAGCATGTTTAAAGTGATTTTCATGCTTCCAGGGGCCCTAAACACAAGATTTATGGAATGGTTAAAAGTGCATGAAAATGGCCAATTTACTCACTCTGAGTTCTCAAAAAGGGTTTCTTCACCCCGGGAAGTTAATTAAATACCATTTGGAGGCATTTAATGTTCAAGCAAAAGCGGCTGATTTTTGACAAAAGAGATAACACCCCCCCCATTACGGCATGCTTCAGAAATGTGGAAAATGGTCCGTTTTCAAATGTTTTATTTTTGAACGTCAGTTCACATTTGTAGGTTGATCATCAGTGTTAGAGCTAAAATTAGCATGTTTAAAGTGATTTTCATGCTTCCAGGGGCTCGGGAAGTGAATTAAATACTATTTGGAGGCATTTAATGTTCAAGCAAAAACGGCTGATTTTTGACAAAAGAGATAATACCCCCCCATTACGTCATGCTTCAGAAATGTGGAAAATGGTCCGTTTTCAAATGTTTTATTTTTGAGCGTCAGTTCACATTTGTAGGTTGATCATCAGTGTTAGAGCTAAAATTAGCATGTTTAAAGTGATTTTCATGCTTCCAGGGGCTCGGAAAGTGAATTAAATACCATTTGGAGGCATTTAATGTTCAAGCAAAACAGCTGATTTTTGACAAAAGAGATAACACCCCCTCATTACGTCATGCTTCAGAAATGGGGAAAATGGCCCGTTTTCAAATGTTTTATTTTTGAACGTCAGTTCACATTTGTCGGTTGATCATCAGTGTTAGAGCTAAAATTAGCATGTTTAAAGTGATTTTCATGCTTCCAGGGGCCCTAAACACAAGATTTATGGAATGGTTAAAAGTGCATGAAAATGGCCAATTTACTCACTCTGAGTTCTCAAAAAGAGTTTCTTCACCCCGGGAAGTTAAATAAATACCATTTGGAGGCATTTAATGTTCAAGCAAAAACGGCTGATTTTCGACGAAAGAGATAACACCCCCCAATTACGTCATGCTTCAGAAATGTGGAAAATGATCCGTTTTCAAAAGTTTTATTTTTGAACGTCAGTTCACATTTGTAGGTGGATCATCAGTGTTAGAGCTAAAATTAGCATGTTTAAAGTGATTTTCATGCTTCCAGGGGCTCGGGAAGTGAATTAAATACTATTTGGAGGCATTTAATGTTCAAGCAAAAACGGCTGATTTTTGACAAAAGAGATAACACCCCCCCATTACGTCATGCTTCAGAAATGTGGAAAATGGTCCGTTTTCAAATGTTTTATTTTCGAACGTCAGTTCACATTTGTAGGTTGATCATCAGTGTTAGAGCTAAAATTAGCATGTTTAAAGTGATTTTCATGCTTCCAGGGGCCCTAAACACAAGATTTATGGAATGGTTAAAAGTGCATGAAAATGGCCAATTTACTCACTCTGAGTTCTCAAAAAGGGTTTCTTCACCTCAGGAAGTTAATTAAATACCATTTGGAGGCATTTAATGTTCAAGCAAAAACGGCTGATTTTCGACAAAAGAGATAACACCCCCCCATTACGTCATGCTTCAGAAATGTGGAAAATGGTCCGTTTTCAAATGTTTTATTTTCGAACGTCAGTTCACATTTGTAGGTTGATCATCAGTGTTAGAGCTAAAATTAGCATGTTTAAAGTGATTTTCATGCTTCCAGGGGCCCTAAACACAAGATTTATGGAATGGTTAAAAGTGCATGAAAATGGCCAATTTACTCACTCTGAGTTCTCAAAAAGGGTTTCTTCACCTCAGGAAGTTAATTAAATACCATTTGGAGGCATTTAATGTTCAAGCAAAAACGGCTGATTTTCGACAAAAGAGATAACACCCCCCCATTACATCATGCTTCAGAAATGTGGAGACTGGTCCGTTTTCAAATGTTTTATTTTTGAACGTCAGTTCACATTTGTAGGTGGATCATCAGTGTTAGAGCTAAAATTAGCATGTTCAAAAGTGGTTTTCATGCTTCCAGGGGCTCGGGAAGTGAATTAAATACTATTTGGAGGCATTTAATGTTCAAGCAAAAACGGCTGATTTTTGACAAAAGAGATAACACCCCCCCCCATTACGTCATGCTTCAGAAATGTGGAAAATGGTCCGTTTTCAAATGTTTTATTTCTGAACGTCAGTTCACATTTGTAGGTTGATCATCAGTGTTAGAGCTAAAATTAGCATGTTTAAAGTGATTTTCATGCTTCCAGGGGCCCTAAACACAAGATTTATGGAATGGTTAAAAGTGCATGAAAATGGCCAATTTACTCACTCTGAGTTCTCAAAAAGGGTTTCTTCACCCCGGGAAGTTAATTAAATACCATTTGGAGGCATTTAATGTTCAAGCAAAAGCGGCTGATTTTTGACAAAAGAGATAACACCCCCCCCATTACGGCATGCTTCAGAAATGTGGAAAATGGTCCGTTTTCAAATGTTTTATTTTTGAACGTCAGTTCACATTTGTAGGTTGATCATCAGTGTTAGAGCTAAAATTAGCATGTTTAAAGTGATTTTCATGCTTCCAGGGGCTCGGGAAGTGAATTAAATACTATTTGGAGGCATTTAATGTTCAAGCAAAAACGGCTGATTTTTGACAAAAGAGATAATACCCCCCCATTACGTCATGCTTCAGAAATGTGGAAAATGGTCCGTTTTCAAATGTTTTATTTTTGAGCGTCAGTTCACATTTGTAGGTTGATCATCAGTGTTAGAGCTAAAATTAGCATGTTTAAAGTGATTTTCATGCTTCCAGGGGCTCGGAAAGTGAATTAAATACCATTTGGAGGCATTTAATGTTCAAGCAAAACAGCTGATTTTTGACAAAAGAGATAACACCCCCTCATTACGTCATGCTTCAGAAATGGGGAAAATGGCCCGTTTTCAAATGTTTTATTTTTGAACGTCAGTTCACATTTGTCGGTTGATCATCAGTGTTAGAGCTAAAATTAGCATGTTTAAAGTGATTTTCATGCTTCCAGGGGCCCTAAACACAAGATTTATGGAATGGTTAAAAGTGCATGAAAATGGCCAATTTACTCACTCTGAGTTCTCAAAAAGAGTTTCTTCACCCCGGGAAGTTAAATAAATACCATTTGGAGGCATTTAATGTTCAAGCAAAAACGGCTGATTTTCGACAAAAGAGATAACACCCCCCCATTACGTCATGCTTCAGAAATGTGGAAAATGGTCCGTTTTCAAATGTTTTATTTTTGAACGTCAGTTCACATTTGTAGGTGGATCATCAGTGTTAGAGCTAAAATTAGCATGTTTAAGGTGATTTTCATGCTTCCAGGGGCTCGGGAAGTGAATTAAATACTATTTGGAGGAATTTAATGTTCAAGCAAAAACGGCTGATTTTTGACAAAAGAGATAACACCCCCCCATTACATCATGCTTCAGAAATGTGGAAAATAGTCCGTTTTCAAATGTTTTCTTTTTGAACGTCAGTTCACATTTGTAGGTTGATCATCAGTGTTAGAGCTAAAATTAGCATGTTTAAAGTGATTTTCATGCTTCCAGGGGCCCTAAACACAAGATTTATGGAATGGTTAAAAGTGCATGAAAATGGCCAATTTACTCACTCTGAGTTCTCAAAAAGGGTTTCTTCACCCCAGGAAGTTAATTAAATACCATTTGGAGGCATTTAATGTTCAAGCAAAAACGGCTGATTTTTGACAAAAGAGATAACACCCCCCCCATTACATCATGCTTAAGAAATGTGGAGACTGGTCCATTTTCAAATGTTTTATTTTTGAACGTCAGTTCACATTTGTAGGTGGATCATCAGTGTTAGAGCTAAAATTAGCATGTTTAAAGTGATTTTCATGCTTCCAGGGGCCCTAAACACAAGATTTATGGAATGGTTAAAAGTGCATGAAAATGGCCAATTTACTCACTCTGAGTTCTCAAAAAGGGTTTCTTCACCCCGGGAAGTTAATTAAATACCATTTGGAGGCATTTAATGTTCAAGCAAAAACGGCTGATTTTTGACAAAAGAGATAACACCCCCCCCATTACGTCATGCTTCAGAAATGTGGAAAATGGTCCGTTTTCAAATGTTTTATTTTTGAATGTCAGTTCACATTTGTAGGTTGATCATCAGTGTTAGAGCTAAAATTAGCATGTTTAAAGTGATTTTCATGCTTCCAGGGGCTCGTGAAGTGAATTAAATACTATTTGGAGGCATTTAATGTTCAAGCAAAAACGGCTGATTTTTGACAAAAGAAATAACACCCCCCCATTACGTCATGCTTCAGAAATGTGGAAAATGGTCCGTTTTCAAATGTTTTATTTTTGAACGTCAGTTCACATTTGTAGGTTGATCATCAGTGTTAGAGCTAAATTTAGCATGTTTAAAGTGATTTTCATGCTTCCAGGGGCCCTAAACACAAGATTTATGGAATGGTTAAAAGTGCATGAAAATGGCAAATTTACTCACTCTGAGTTCTCAAAAAGGGTTTCTTCACCCCGGGAAGTTAATTAAATACCATTTGGAGGCATTTAATGTTCAAGCAAAAACGGCTGATTTTCGACAAAAGAGATAACACCCCCCCATTACGTCATGCTTCAGAAATGTGGAAAATGATCCGTTTTCAAATGTTTTATTTTTGAATGTCAGTTCACATTTGTAGGTGGATCATCAGTGTTAGAGCTAAAATTTGCATGTTTAAAGTGATTTTCATGCTTCCAGGGGCTCGGGAAGTGAATTAAATACTATTTGGAGGCATTTAATGTTCAAGCAAAAACGGCTGATTTTTGACAAAAGAGATAACACCCCCCCATTACGTCATGCTTCAGAAATGTGGAAAATGGTCCGTTTTCAAATGTTTTATTTTTGAACGTCAGTTCACATATGTAGGTTGATCATCAGTGTTAGAGGTAAATTTAGCATGTTTAAAGTGATTTTCATGCTTCCAGGGGCCCTAAACACAAGATTTATGGAATGGTTAAAAGTGCATGAAAATGGCAAATTTACTCACTCTGAGTTCTCAAAAAGGGTTTCTTCACCCCGGGAAGTTAATTAAATACCATTTGGAGGCATTTAATGTTCAAGCAAAAACGGCTGATTTTCGACAAAAGAGATAACACCCCCCCTTACGTCATGCTTCAGAAATGTGGAAAAGGATCCGTTTTCAAATGTTTTATTTTTGAACGTCAGTTCACATTTGTAGGTGGATCATCAGTGTTAGAGCTAAAATTTGCATGTTTAAAGTGATTTTCATGCTTCCAGGGGCTCGGGAAGTGAATTAAATACTATTTGGAGGCATTTAATGTTCAAGCAAAACAGCTGATTTTTGACAAAAGAGATAACACCCCCTCATTACGTCATGCTTCAGAAATGGGGAAAATGGCCCGTTTTCAAATGTTTTATTTTTGAACGTCAGTTCACATTTGTCGGTTGATCATCAGTGTTAGAGCTAAAATTAGCATGTTTAAAGTGATTTTCATGCTTCCAGGGGCCCTAAACACAAGATTTATGGAATGGTTAAAAGTGCATGAAAATGGCCAATTTACTCACTCTGAGTTCTCAAAAAGAGTTTCTTCACCCCGGGAAGTTAAATAAATACCATTTGGAGGCATTTAATGTTCAAGCAAAAACGGCTGATTTTCGACGAAAGAGATAACACCCCCCCATTACGTCATGCTTCAGAAATGTGGAAAATGATCCGTTTTCAAAAGTTTTATTTTTGAACGTCAGTTCACATTTGTAGGTGGATCATCAGTGTTAGAGCTAAAATTAGCATGTTTAAAGTGATTTTCATGCTTCCAGGGGCTCGGGAAGTGAATTAAATACTATTTGGAGGCATTTAATGTTCAAGCAAAAACGGCTGATTTTTGACAAAAGAGATAACACCCCCCCATTACGTCATGCTTCAGAAATGTGGAAAATGGTCCGTTTTCAAATGTTTTAATTTCGAACGTCAGTTCACATTTGTAGGTTGATCATCAGTGTTAGAGCTAAAATTAGCATGTTTAAAGTGATTTTCATGCTTCCAGGGGCCCTAAACACAAGATTTATGGAATGGTTAAAAGTGCATGAAAATGGCCAATTTACTCACTCTGAGTTCTCAAAAAGGGTTTCTTCACCTCAGGAAGTTAATTAAATACCATTTGGAGGCATTTAATGTTCAAGCAAAAACGGCTGATTTTCGACAAAAGAGATAACACCCCCCCATTACGTCCTGCTTCAGAAATGTGGAAAATGGTCCGTTTTCAAATGTTTTATTTTCGAACGTCAGTTCACATTTGTAGGTTGATCATCAGTGTTAGAGCTAAAATTAGCATGTTTAAAGTGATTTTCATGCTTCCAGGGGCCCTAAACACAAGATTTATGGAATGGTTAAAAGTGCATGAAAATGGCCAATTTACTCACTCTGAGTTCTCAAAAAGGGTTTCTTCACCTCAGGAAGTTAATTAAATACCATTTGGAGGCATTTAATGTTCAAGCAAAAACGGCTGATTTTCGACAAAAGAGATAACACCCCCCCATTACATCATGCTTCAGAAATGTGGAGACTGGTCCGTTTTCAAATGTTTTATTTTTGAACGTCAGTTCACATTTGTAGGTGGATCATCAGTGTTAGAGCTAAAATTAGCATGTTCAAAAGTGGTTTTCATGCTTCCAGGGGCTCGGGAAGTGAATTAAATACTATTTGGAGGCATTTAATGTTCAAGCAAAAACGGCTGATTTTTGACAAAAGAGATAACACCCCCCCCCATTACGTCATGCTTCAGAAATGTGGAAAATGGTCCGTTTTCAAATGTTTTATTTCTGAACGTCAGTTCACATTTGTAGGTTGATCATCAGTGTTAGAGCTAAAATTAGCATGTTTAAAGTGATTTTCATGCTTCCAGGGGCCCTAAACACAAGATTTATGGAATGGTTAAAAGTGCATGAAAATGGCCAATTTACTCACTCTGAGTTCTCAAAAAGGGTTTCTTCACCCCGGGAAGTTAATTAAATACCATTTGGAGGCATTTAATGTTCAAGCAAAAGCGGCTGATTTTTGACAAAAGAGATAACACCCCCCCCATTACGGCATGCTTCAGAAATGTGGAAAATGGTCCGTTTTCAAATGTTTTATTTTTGAACGTCAGTTCACATTTGTAGGTTGATCATCAGTGTTAGAGCTAAAATTAGCATGTTTAAAGTGATTTTCATGCTTCCAGGGGCTCGGGAAGTGAATTAAATACTATTTGGAGGCATTTAATGTTCAAGCAAAAACGGCTGATTTTTGACAAAAGAGATAATACCCCCCCATTACGTCATGCTTCAGAAATGTGGAAAATGGTCCGTTTTCAAATGTTTTATTTTTGAGCGTCAGTTCACATTTGTAGGTTGATCATCAGTGTTAGAGCTAAAATTAGCATGTTTAAAGTGATTTTCATGCTTCCAGGGGCTCGGAAAGTGAATTAAATACCATTTGGAGGCATTTAATGTTCAAGCAAAACAGCTGATTTTTGACAAAAGAGATAACACCCCCTCATTACGTCATGCTTCAGAAATGGGTAAAATGGCCCGTTTTCAAATGTTTTATTTTTGAACGTCAGTTCACATTTGTCGGTTGATCATCAGTGTTAGAGCTAAAATTAGCATGTTTAAAGTGATTTTCATGCTTCCAGGGGCCCTAAACACAAGATTTATGGAATGGTTAAAAGTGCATGAAAATGGCCAATTTACTCACTCTGAGTTCTCAAAAAGAGTTTCTTCACCCCGGGAAGTTAAATAAATACCATTTGGAGGCATTTAATGTTCAAGCAAAAACGGCTGATTTTCGACAAAAGAGATAACACCCCCCCATTACGTCATGCTTCAGAAATGTGGAAAATGGTCCGTTTTCAAATGTTTTATTTTTGAACGTCAGTTCACATTTGTAGGTGGATCATCAGTGTTAGAGCTAAAATTAGCATGTTTAAGGTGATTTTCATGCTTCCAGGGGCTCGGGAAGTGAATTAAATACTATTTGGAGGAATTTAATGTTCAAGCAAAAACGGCTGATTTTTGACAAAAGAGATAACACCCCCCCATTACATCATGCTTCAGAAATGTGGAAAATAGTCCGTTTTCAAATGTTTTCTTTTTGAACGTCAGTTCACATTTGTAGGTTGATCATCAGTGTTAGAGCTAAAATTAGCATGTTTAAAGTGATTTTCATGCTTCCAGGGGCCCTAAACACAAGATTTATGGAATGGTTAAAAGTGCATGAAAATGGCCAATTTACTCACTCTGAGTTCTCAAAAAGGGTTTCTTCACCCCAGGAAGTTAATTAAATACCATTTGGAGGCATTTAATGTTCAAGCAAAAACGGCTGATTTTTGACAAAAGAGATAACACCCCCCCATTACATCATGCTTAAGAAATGTGGAGACTGGTCCATTTTCAAATGTTTTATTTTTGAACGTCAGTTCACATTTGTAGGTGGATCATCAGTGTTAGAGCTAAAATTAGCATGTTTAAAGTGATTTTCATGCTTCCAGGGGCCCTAAACACAAGATTTATGGAATGGTTAAAAGTGCATGAAAATGGCCAATTTACTCACTCTGAGTTCTCAAAAAGGGTTTCTTCACCCCGGGAAGTTAATTAAATACCATTTGGAGGCATTTAATGTTCAAGCAAAAACGGCTGATTTTTGACAAAAGAGATAACACCCCCCCCATTACGTCATGCTTCAGAAATGTGGAAAATGGTCCGTTTTCAAATGTTTTATTTTTGAATGTCAGTTCACATTTGTAGGTTGATCATCAGTGTTAGAGCTAAAATTAGCATGTTTAAAGTGATTTTCATGCTTCCAGGGGCTCGTGAAGTGAATTAAATACTATTTGGAGGCATTTAATGTTCAAGCAAAAACGGCTGATTTTTGACAAAAGAAATAACACCCCCCCATTACGTCATGCTTCAGAAATGTGGAAAATGGTCCGTTTTCAAATGTTTTATTTTTGAACGTCAGTTCACATTTGTAGGTTGATCATCAGTGTTAGAGCTAAATTTAGCATGTTTAAAGTGATTTTCATGCTTCCAGGGGCCCTAAACACAAGATTTATGGAATGGTTAAAAGTGCATGAAAATGGCAAATTTACTCACTCTGAGTTCTCAAAAAGGGTTTCTTCACCCCGGGAAGTTAATTAAATACCATTTGGAGGCATTTAATGTTCAAGCAAAAACGGCTGATTTTCGACAAAAGAGATAACACCCCCCCATTACGTCATGCTTCAGAAATGTGGAAAATGATCCGTTTTCAAATGTTTTATTTTTGAATGTCAGTTCACATTTGTAGGTGGATCATCAGTGTTAGAGCTAAAATTTGCATGTTTAAAGTGATTTTCATGCTTCCAGGGGCTCGGGAAGTGAATTAAATACTATTTGGAGGCATTTAATGTTCAAGCAAAAACGGCTGATTTTTGACAAAAGAGATAACACCCCCCCATTACGTCATGCTTCAGAAATGTGGAAAATGGTCCGTTTTCAAATGTTTTATTTTTGAACGTCAGTTCACATATGTAGGTTGATCATCAGTGTTAGAGGTAAATTTAGCATGTTTAAAGTGATTTTCATGCTTCCAGGGGCCCTAAACACAAGATTTATGGAATGGTTAAAAGTGCATGAAAATGGCAAATTTACTCACTCTGAGTTCTCAAAAAGGGTTTCTTCACCCCGGGAAGTTAATTAAATACCATTTGGAGGCATTTAATGTTCAAGCAAAAACGGCTGATTTTCGACAAAAGAGATAACACCCCCCCCTTACGTCATGCTTCAGAAATGTGGAAAAGGATCCGTTTTCAAATGTTTTATTTTTGAACGTCAGTTCACATTTGTAGGTGGATCATCAGTGTTAGAGCTAAAATTTGCATGTTTAAAGTGATTTTCATGCTTCCAGGGGCTCGGGAAGTGAATTAAATACTATTTGGAGGCATTTAATGTTCAAGCAAAAACGGCTGATTTTTGACAAAAGAGATAACACCCCCCCCATTACGTCATGCTTCAGAAATGTGGAAAATAGTCCGTTTTCAAATGTTTTATTTTTGAACGTCAGTTCACATTTGTAGGTTGATCATCAGTGTTAGAGCTAAAATTAGCATGTTTAAAGTGATTTTCATGCTTCCAGGGGCCCTAAACACAAGATTTATGGAATGGTTAAAAGTGCATGAAAATGGCCAATTTACTCACTCTGAGTTCTCAAAAAGGGTTTCTTCACCTCAGGAAGTTAATTAAATACCATTTGGAGGCATAATGTTCAAGCAAAAACGGCTGATTTTCGACAAAAGAGATAACACCCCCCCCATTACATCATGCTTCAGAAATGCGGAGACTGGTCCGTTTTCAAATGTTTTATTTTTGAACGTCGGTTCATATTTGTAGGTGGATCATCAGTGTTAGAGCTAAAATTAGCATGTTTAAAGTGGTTTTCATGCTTCCAGGGGCTCGGGAAGTGAATTAAATACTATTTGGAGGCATTTAATGTTCAAGCAAAAACGGCTGATTTTTGACAAAAGAGATAACACCCCCCCATTACGGCATCCTTCAGAAATGTGGAAAATGGTCCGTTTTCAAATGTTTTATTTTTGAACGTCAGTTCACATTTGTAGGTTGATCATCAGTGTTAGAGCTAAAATTAGCATGTTTAAAGTGATTTTCATGCTTCCAGGGGCTCGGGAAGTGAATTAAATACTATTTGGAGGCATTTAATGTTCAAGCAAAAACGGCTGATTTTAGACAAAAGAGATAACACCCCCCATTATGTCATGCTTCAGAAATGTGGAAAATGGTCCGTTTTCAAATGTTTTATTTTTGAACGTCAGTTCACATTTGTAGGTTGATCATCAGTGTTAGAGTTAAAATTAGCATGTTTAAAGTGATTTTCATGCTTCCAGGGGCTCGGGAAGTGAATTAAATACTATTTGGAGGAATTTGATGTTCAAGCAAAAACGGCTGATTTTTGACAAAAGAGATAACACCCCCCCCCCATTACATCATGCTTAAGAAATGTGGAGACTGGTCCATTTTCAAATGTTTTATTTTTGAACGTCAGTTCACATTTGTAGGTGGATCATCAGTGTTAGAGCTAAAATTAGCATGTTTAAAGTGATTTTCATGCTTCCAGGGGCCCTAAACACAAGATTTATGGAATGGTTAAAAGTGCATGAAAATGGCCAATTTACTCACTCTGAGTTCTCAAAAAGGGTTTCTTCACCCCGGGAAGTTAATTAAATACCATTTGGAGGCATTTAATGTTCAAGCAAAAACGGCTGATTTTCGACAAAAGAGATAACACCCCCCCATTACATCATGCTTCAGAAATGTGGAAAATGGTCCGTTTTCAAATGTTTTATTTTTGAACGTCAGTTCACATTTGTAGGTGGATCATCAGTGTTAGAGCTAAAATTAGCATGTTTAAAGTGATTTTCATGCTTCCAGGGGCTCGGGAAGTGAATTAAATACTATTTGGAGGAATTTAATGTTCAAGCAAAAATGGCTGATTTTTGACAAAAGAGATAACACCCCCCGTTACGTCATGCTTCAGAAATGTGGAAAATAGTCCGTTTTCAAATGTTTTATTTTTGAACGTCAGTTCACATTTGTATGTTGATCATCAGTGTTATAGCTAAAATTAGCATGTTTAAAGTGATTTTCATGCTTCCAGGGGCCCTAAACACAAGATTTATGGAATGGTTAAAAGTGCATGAAAATGGCCAATTTACTCACTCTGAGTTCTCAAAAAGACTTTCTTCACCCCGGGAAGTTAATTAAATACCATTTGGAGGCATTTAATGTTCAAGCAAAAACGGCTGATTTTCAACAAAAGAGATAACACCCCCCCCATTACGTCATGCTTCAGAAATGTGGAAAATGGTCCGTGTTCAAATGTTTTATTTTTGAACGTCAGTTCACATTTGTAGGTGGATCATCATTGTTAGAGCTAAAATTAGCATGTTTAAAGTGATTTTCATGCTTCCAGGGGCTCGGGAAGTGAATTAAATACTATTTGGAGGAATTTAATGTTCAAGCAAAAACGGCTGATTTTCGACAAAAGAGATAACACCCCCCCATTACATCATGCTTCAGAAATGTGGAGACTGGTCCGTTTTCAAATGTTTTATTTTTGAACGTCAGTTCACATTTGTAGGTGGATCATCAGTGTTAGAGCTAAAATTAGCATGTTCAAAAGTGGTTTTCATGCTTCCAGGGGCTCGGGAAGTGAATTAAATACTATTTGGAGGCATTTAATGTTCAAGCAAAAACGGCTGATTTTTGACAAAAGAGATAACACCCCCCCCCATTACGTCATGCTTCAGAAATGTGGAAAATGGTCCGTTTTCAAATGTTTTATTTCTGAACGTCAGTTCACATTTGTAGGTTGATCATCAGTGTTAGAGCTAAAATTAGCATGTTTAAAGTGATTTTCATGCTTCCAGGGGCCCTAAACACAAGATTTATGGAATGGTTAAAAGTGCATGAAAATGGCCAATTTACTCACTCTGAGTTCTCAAAAAGGGTTTCTTCACCCCGGGAAGTTAATTAAATACCATTTGGAGGCATTTAATGTTCAAGCAAAAGCGGCTGATTTTTGACAAAAGAGATAACACCCCCCCCATTACGGCATGCTTCAGAAATGTGGAAAATGGTCCGTTTTCAAATGTTTTATTTTTGAACGTCAGTTCACATTTGTAGGTTGATCATCAGTGTTAGAGCTAAAATTAGCATGTTTAAAGTGATTTTCATGCTTCCAGGGGCTCGGGAAGTGAATTAAATACTATTTGGAGGCATTTAATGTTCAAGCAAAAACGGCTGATTTTTGACAAAAGAGATAATACCCCCCCATTACGTCATGCTTCAGAAATGTGGAAAATGGTCCGTTTTCAAATGTTTTATTTTTGAGCGTCAGTTCACATTTGTAGGTTGATCATCAGTGTTAGAGCTAAAATTAGCATGTTTAAAGTGATTTTCATGCTTCCAGGGGCTCGGAAAGTGAATTAAATACCATTTGGAGGCATTTAATGTTCAAGCAAAACAGCTGATTTTTGACAAAAGAGATAACACCCCCTCATTACGTCATGCTTCAGAAATGGGGAAAATGGCCCGTTTTCAAATGTTTTATTTTTGAACGTCAGTTCACATTTGTCGGTTGATCATCAGTGTTAGAGCTAAAATTAGCATGTTTAAAGTGATTTTCATGCTTCCAGGGGCCCTAAACACAAGATTTATGGAATGGTTAAAAGTGCATGAAAATGGCCAATTTACTCACTCTGAGTTCTCAAAAAGAGTTTCTTCACCCCGGGAAGTTAAATAAATACCATTTGGAGGCATTTAATGTTCAAGCAAAAACGGCTGATTTTCGACAAAAGAGATAACACCCCCCCATTACGTCATGCTTCAGAAATGTGGAAAATGGTCCGTTTTCAAATGTTTTATTTTTGAACGTCAGTTCACATTTGTAGGTGGATCATCAGTGTTAGAGCTAAAATTAGCATGTTTAAAGTGATTTTCATGCTTCCAGGGGCTCGGGAAGTGAATTAAATACTATTTGGAGGAATTTAATGTTCAAGCAAAAACGGCTGATTTTTGACAAAAGAGATAACACCCCCCCATTACATCATGCTTCAGAAATGTGGAAAATAGTCCGTTTTCAAATGTTTTCTTTTTGAACGTCAGTTCACATTTGTAGGTTGATCATCAGTGTTAGAGCTAAAATTAGCATGTTTAAAGTGATTTTCATGCTTCCAGGGGCCCTAAACACAAGATTTATGGAATGGTTAAAAGTGCATGAAAATGGCCAATTTACTCACTCTGAGTTCTCAAAAAGGGTTTCTTCACCCCAGGAAGTTAATTAAATACCATTTGGAGGCATTTAATGTTCAAGCAAAAACGGCTGATTTTTGACAAAAGAGATAACACCCCCCCCATTACATCATGCTTAAGAAATGTGGAGACTGGTCCATTTTCAAATGTTTTATTTTTGAACGTCAGTTCACATTTGTAGGTGGATCATCAGTGTTAGAGCTAAAATTAGCATGTTTAAAGTGATTTTCATGCTTCCAGGGGCCCTAAACACAAGATTTATGGAATGGTTAAAAGTGCATGAAAATGGCCAATTTACTCACTCTGAGTTCTCAAAAAGGGTTTCTTCACCCCGGGAAGGTAATTAAATACCATTTGGAGGCATTTAATGTTCAAGGAAAAACGGCTGATTTTTGACAAAAGAGATAACACCCCCCCATTACGTCATGCTTCAGAAATGTGGAAAATGGTCCGTTTTCAAATGTTTTATTTTTGAATGTCAGTTCACATTTGTAGGTTGATCATCAGTGTTAGAGCTAAAATTAGCATGTTTAAAGTGATTTTCATGCTTCCAGGGGCTCGTGAAGTGAATTAAATACTATTTGGAGGCATTTAATGTTCAAGCAAAAACGGCTGATTTTTGACAAAAGAGATAACACCCCCCCATTACGTCATGCTTCAGAAATGTGGAAAATGGTCCGTTTTCAAATGTGTTATTTTTGAACGTCAGTTCACATTTGTAGGTTGATCATCAGTGTTAGAGCTAAATTTAGCATGTTTAAAGTGATTTTCATGCTTCCAAGGGCCCTAAACACAAGATTTATGGAATGGTTAAAAGTGCATGAAAATGGCAAATTTACTCACTCTGAGTTCTCAAAAAGGGTTTCTTCACCCCGGGAAGTTAATTAAATACCATTTGGAGGCATTTAATGTTCAAGCAAAAACGGCTGATTTTCGACAAAAGAGATAACACCCCCCCATTACGTCATGCTTCAGAAATGTGGAAAATGATCCGTTTTCAAATGTTTTATTTTTGAACGTCAGTTCACATTTGTAGGTGGATCATCAGTGTTAGAGCTAAAATTTGCATGTTTAAAGTGATTTTCATGCTTCCAGGGGCTCGGGAAGTGAATTAAATACTATTTGGAGGCATTTAATGTTCAAGCAAAAACGGCTGATTTTTGACAAAAGAGATAACACCCCCCCATTACGTCATGCTTCAGAAATGTGGAAAACGGTCCGTTTTCAAATGTTTTATTTTTGAACGTCAGTTCACATTTGTAGGTTGATCATCAGTGTTAGAGGTAAATTTAGCATAATTAAAGTGATTTTCATGCTTCCAGGGGCCCTAAACACAAGATTTATGGAATGGTTAAAAGTGCATGAAAATGGCAAATTTACTCACTCTGAGTTCTCAAAAAGGGTTTCTTCACCCCGGGAAGTTAATTAAATACCATTTGGAGGCATTTAATGTTCAAGCAAAAACGGCTGATTTTCGACAAAAGAGATAACACCCCCCCATTACGTCATGCTTCAGAAATGTGGAAAAGGATCCGTTTTCAAATGTTTTATTTTTGAACGTCAGTTCACATTTGTAGGTGGATCATCAGTGTTAGAGCTAAAATTTGCATGTTTAAAGTGATTTTCATGCTTCCAGGGGCTCGGGAAGTGAATTAAATACTATTTGGAGGCATTTAATGTTCAAGCAAAAACGGCTGATTTTTGACAAAAGAGATAACACCCCCCCCATTACGTCATGCTTCAGAAATGTGGAAAATAGTCCGTTTTCAAATGTTTTATTTTTGAACGTCAGTTCACATTTGTAGGTTGATCATCAGTGTTAGAGCTAAAATTAGCATGTTTAAAGTGATTTTCATGCTTCCAGGGGCCCTAAACACAAGATTTATGGAATGGTTAAAAGTGCATGAAAATGGCCAATTTACTCACTCTGAGCTCTCAAAAAGGGTTTCTTCACCTCAGGAAGTTAATTAAATACCATTTGGAGGCATAATGTTCAAGCAAAAACGGCTGATTTTCGACAAAAGAGATAACACCCCCCCCATTACATCATGCTTCAGAAATGCGGAGACTGGTCCGTTTTCAAATGTTTTATTTTTGAACGTCAGTTCATATTTGTAGGTGGATCATCAGTGTTAGAGCTAAAATTAGCATGTTTAAAGTGGTTTTCATGCTTCCAGGGGCTCGGGAAGTGAATTAAATACTATTTGGAGGCATTTAATGTTCAAGCAAAAACGGCTGATTTTTGACAAAAGAGATAACACCCCCCCATTACGGCATCCTTCAGAAATGTGGAAAATGGTCCGTTTTCAAATGTTTTATTTTTGAACGTCAGTTCACATTTGTAGGTTGATCATCAGTGTTAGAGCTAAAATTAGCATGTTTAAAGTGATTTTCATGCTTCCAGGGGCTCGGGAAGTGAATTAAATACTATTTGGAGGCATTTAATGTTCAAGCAAAAACGGCTGATTTTAGACAAAAGAGATAACACCCCCCATTACGTCATGCTTCAGAAATGTGGAAAATGGTCCGTTTTCAAATGTTTTATTTTTGAACGTCAGTTCACATTTGTAGGTTGATCATCAGTGTTAGAGTTAAAATTAGCATGTTTAAAGTGATTTTCATGCTTCCAGGGGCTCGGGAAGTGAATTAAATACCATTTGGAGACATTTAATGTTCAAGCAAAAACGGCTGATTTTTGACAAAAGAGATAACACCCCCCCATTACGTCATGCTTCAGAAATGGGGAAAATGGCCCGTTTTCAAATGTTTTATTTTTGAACGTCAGTTCACATTTGTCGGTTGATCATCAGTGTTAGAGCTAAAATTAGCATGTTTAAAGTGATTTTCATGCTTCCAGGGGCCCTAAACACAAGATTTATGGAATGGTTAAAAGTGCATGAAAATGGCCAATTTACTCACTCTGAGTTCTCAAAAAGAGTTTCTTCACCCCGGGAAGTTAATTAAATACCATTTGGAGGCATTTAATGTTCAAGCAAAAACGGCTGATTTTCGACAAAAGAGATAACACCCCCCCATTACGTCATGCTTCAGAAATGTGGAAAATGGTCCGTTTTCAAATGTTTTCTTTTTGAACGTCAGTTCACATTTGTAGGTGGATCATCAGTGTTAGAGCTAAAATTAGCATGTTTAAAGTGATTTTCATGCTTCCAGGGGCTCGGGAAGTGAATTAAATACTATTTGGAGGAATTTAATGTTCAAGCAAAAACGGCTGATTTTTGACAAAAGAGATAACACCCCCCCATTACATCATGCTTTAGAAATGTGGAGACTGGTCCGTTTTCAAATGTTTTATTTTTGAACGTCAGTTCACATTTGTAGGTGGATCATCAGTGTTAGAGCTAAAATTAGCATGTTTAAAGTGATTTTCATGCTTCCAGGGGCCCTAAACACAAGATTTATGGAATGGTTAAAAGTGCATGAAAATGGCCAATTTACTCACTCTGAGTTCTCAAAAAGGGTTTCTTCACCCCGGGAAGTCAATTAAATACCATTTGGAGGCATTTAATGTTCAAGCAAAAACGGCTGATTTTCGACAAAAGAGATAACACCCCCCCATTACGTCATGCTTCAGAAATGTGGAAAATGGTCCGTTTTCAAATGTTTTATTTTTGAACGTCAGTTCACATTTGTAGGTGGATCATCAGTGTTAGAGCTAAAATTAGCATGTTTAAAGTGATTTTCATGCTTCCAGGGGCTCGGGAAGTGAATTAAATACTATTTGGAGGAATTTGATGTTCAAGCAAAAACGGCTGATTTTTGACAAAAGAGATAACACCCCCCCATTACATCATGCTTAAGAAATGTGGAGACTGGTCCATTTTCAAATGTTTTATTTTTGAACGTCAGTTCACATTTGTAGGTGGATCATCAGTGTTAGAGCTAAAATTAGCATGTTTAAAGTGATTTTCATGCTTCCAGGGGCCCTAAACACAAGATTTATGGAATGGTTAAAAGTGCATGAAAATGGCCAATTTACTCACTCTGAGTTCTCAAAAAGGGTTTCTTCACCCCGGGAAGTTAATTAAATACCATTTGGAGGCATTTAATGTTCAAGCAAAAACGGCTGATTTTCGACAAAAGAGATAACACCCCCCATTACATCATGCTTCAGAAATGTGGAAAATGGTCCGTTTTCAAATGTTTTATTTTTGAACGTCAGTTCACATTTGTAGGTGGATCATCAGTGTTAGAGCTAAAATTAGCATGTTTAAAGTGATTTTCATGCTTCCAGGGGCTCGGGAAGTGAATGAAATACTATTTGGAGGAATTTAATGTTCAAGCAAAAATGGCTGATTTTTGACAAAAGAGATAACACCCCCCGTTACGTCATGCTTCAGAAATGTGGAAAATAGTCCGTTTTCAAATGTTTTATTTTTGAACGTCAGTTCACATTTGTATGTTGATCATCAGTGTTATAGCTAAAATTAGCATGTTTAAAGTGATTTTCATGCTTCCAGGGGCCCTAAACACAAGATTTATGGAATGGTTAAAAGTGCATGAAAATGGCCAATTTACTCACTCTGAGTTCTCAAAAAGGGTTTCTTCACCCCAGGAAGTTAATTAAATACCATTTGGAGGCATTTAATGTTCAAGCAAAAACGGCTGATTTTCGACAAAAGAGATAACACCCCCCCATTACATCATGCTTCAGAAATGTGGAGACTGGTCCGTTTTCAAATGTTTTATTTTTGAACGTCAGTTCACATTTGTAGGTGGATCATCAGTGTTAGAGCTAAAATTAGCATGTTTAAAGTGGTTTTCATGCTTCCAGGGGCTCGGGAAGTGAATTAAATACTATTTGGAGGCATTTAATGTTCAAGCAAAAATGGCTGATTTTTGACAAAAGAGATAACACCCCCCCCATTACGTCATGCTTCAGAAATGTGGAAAATGGTCCGTTTTCAAATGTTTTATTTTTGAACGTCAGTTCACATTTGTAGGTTGATCATCAGTGTTAGAGCTAAAATTAGCATGTTTAAAGTGATTTTCATGCTTCCAGGGGCCCTAAACACAAGATTTATGGAATGGTTAAAAGTGCATGAAAATGGCCAATTTCCTCACTCTGAGTTCTCAAAAAGGGTTTCTTCACCCCGGGAAGTTAATTAAATACCATTTGGAGGCATTTAATGTTCAAGCAAAAACGGCTGATTTTTGACAAAAGAGATAACACCCCCCCATTACGGCATGCTTCAGAAATGTGGAAAATGGTCCGTTTTCAAATGTTTTATTTTTGAACGTCAGTTCACATTTGTAGGTTGATCATCAGTGTTAGAGCTAAAATGAGCATGTTTAAAGTGATTTTCATGCTTCCAGGGGCTCGGGAAGTATATTAAATATTATTTGGAGGCATTTAATGTTCAAGCAAAAACGGCTGATTTTTGACAAAAGAGATAACACCCCCCCATTACGTCATGCTTCAGAAATGTGGAAAATGGTCCGTTTTCAAATGTTTTATTTTTGAACGTCAGTTCACATTTGTAGGTTGATCATCAGTGTTAGAGCTAAAATTAGCATGTTTAAAGTGATTTTCATGCTTCCAGGGGCTCGGGAAGTGAATTAAATACCAATTGGAGGCATTTAATGTTCAAGCAAAAACGGCTGATTTTTGACAAAAGAGATAACACCCCCCCATTACGTCATGCTTCAGAAATGGGGAAAATGGCCCGTTTTCAAATGTTTTATTTTTGAACGTCAGTTTACATTTGTCGGTTGATCATCAGTGTTAGAGCTAAAATTAGCATGTTTAAAGTGATTTTCATGCTTCCAGGGGCCCTAAACACAAGATTTATGGAATGGTTAAAAGTGCATGAAAATGGCCAATATACTCACTCTGAGTTCTCAAAAAGGGTTTCTTCACCCCGGGAAGTTAATTAAATACCATTTGGAGGCATTTAATGTTCAAGCAAAAACGGCTGATTTTCGACAAAAGAGATAACACCCCCCCATTACGTCATGCTTCAGAAATGTGGAAAATGATCCATTTTCAAAAGTTTTATTTTTGAATGTCAGTTCACATTTGTAGGTGGATCATCAGTGTTAGAGCTAAAATTAGCATGTTTAAAGTGATTTTCATGCTTCCAGGGGCTCGGGAAGTGAATTAAATACTATTTGGAGGCATTTAATGTTCAAGCAAAAACGGCTGATTTTTGACAAAAGAGATAACACCCCCCATTACGCCATGCTTCAGAAATGTGGAAAATGGTCCGTTTTCAAATGTTTTATTTTCGAACGTCAGTTCACATTTGTAGGTTGATCATCAGTGTTAGAGCTAAAATTAGCATGTTTAAAGTGATTTTCATGCTTCCAGGGGCCCTAAACACAAGATTTATGGAATGGTTAAAAGTGTATGAAAATGGCCAATTTACTCACTCTGAGTTCTCAAAAAGAGTTTCTTCACCCCGGGAAGTTAATTAAATACCATTTGGAGGCATTTAATGTTCAAGCAAAAACGGCAGATTTTCGACAAAAGAGATAACACCCCCCATTACATCATGCTTAAGAAATGTGGAGACTGGTCCGTTTTCAAATGTTTTATTTTTGAACGTCAGTTCACATTTGTAGGTGGATCATCAGTGTTAGAGCTAAAATTAGCATGTTTAAAGTGATTTTCATGCTTCCAGGGGCCCTAAACACAAGGTTTATGGAATGGTTAAAAGTGCATGAAAATGGCCAATTTACTCACTCTGAGTTCTCAAAAAGGGTTTCTTCACCCCGGGAAGTTAATTAAATACCATTTGGAGGCATTTAATGTTCAAGCAAAAACGGCTGATTTTCGACAAAAGAGATAACACCCCCCCATTACGTCATGCTTCAGAAATGTGGAAAATGATCCGTTTTCAAAAGTTTTATTTTTGAACGTCAGTTCACATTTGTAGGTGGATCATCAGTGTTAGAGCTAAAATTAGCATGTTTAAAGTGATTTTCATGCTTCCAGGGGCTCGGGAAGTGAATTAAATACTATTTGGAGGCATTTAATGTTCAAGCAAAAACGGCTGATTTTTGACAAAAGAGATAACACCCCCCCATTATGTCATGCTTCAGAAATGTGGAAAATGGTCCGTTTTCAAATGTTTTATTTTCGAATGTCAGTTCACATTTGTAGGTTGATCATCAGTGTTAGAGCTAAAATTAGCATGTTTAAAGTGATTTTCATGCTTCCAGGGGCCCTAAACACAAGATTTATGGAATGGTTAAAAGTGTATGAAAATGGCCAATTTACTCACTCTGAGTTCTCAAAAAGAGTTTCTTCACCCCGGGAAGGTAATTAAATACCATTTGGAGGCATTTAATGTTCAAGCAAAAACGGCTGATTTTCGACAAAAGAGATAACACCCCCATTATGTCATGCTTCAGAAATGTGGAAAATGGTCCATTTTCAAATGTTTTATTTTTGAACGTCAGTTCACATTTGTAGGTGGATCATCAGTGTTAGAGCTAAAATTAGCATGTTTAAAGTGATTTTCATGCTTCCAGGGGCTCGGGAAGTGAACTAAATACTATTTGGAGGAATTTAATGTTCAAGCAAAAACGGCTGATTTTTGACAAAAGAGATAACACCCCCCATTACATCATGCTTAAGAAATGTGGAGACTGGTCCGTTTTCAAATATTTTATTTTTGAACGTCAGTTCACATTTGTAGGTGGATCATCAGTGTTAGAGCTAAAATTAGCATGTTTAAAGTGATTTTCATGCTTCCAGGGGCCCTAAACACAAGATTTATGGAATGGTTAAAAGTGCATGAAAATGGCCAATTTACTCACTCTGAGTTCTCAAAAAGAGTTTCTTCACCCCGGGAAGTTAATTAAATACCATTTGGAGGCATTTAATGTTCAAGCAAAAACGGCTGATTTTCGACAAAAGAGATAACACCCCCATTACGTCATGCTTCAGAAATTTGGAAAATGATCCGTTTTCAAATGTTTTATTTTTGAACGTCAGTTCACATTTGTAGGTTGATCATCAGTGTTAGAGCTAAAATTAGCATGTTTAAAGTGATTTTCATGCTTCCAGGGGCTCGGGAAGTATATTAAATACTATTTGGAGGCATTTAATGTTCAAGCAAAAACGGCTGATTTTTGACAAAAGAGATAACACCCCCCCATTACGTCATGCTTCAGAAATGTGGAAAATGGTCCGTTTTCAAATGTTTTATTTTTGAACGTCAGTTCACATTTGTAGGTTGATCATCAGTGTTAGAGCTAAAATTAGCATGTTTAAAGTGATTTTCATGCTTCCAGGGGCTCGGGAAGTGAATTAAATACCATTTGGAGGCATTTAATGTTCAAGCAAAAACGGCTGATTTTTGACAAAAGAGATAACACCCCCCCATTACGTCATGCTTCAGAAATGGGGAAAATGGCCCGTTTTCAAATGTTTTATTTTTGAACGTCAGTTCACATTTGTCGGTTGATCATCAGTGTTAGAGCTAAAATTAGCATGTTTAAAGTGATTTTCATGCTTCCAGGGGCCCTAAACACAAGATTTATGGAATGGTTAAAAGTGCATGAAAATGGCCAATTTACTCACTCTGAGTTCTCAAAAAGGGTTTCTTCACCCCGGGAAGTTAATTAAATACCATTTGGAGGCATTTAATGTTCAAGCAAAAACGGCTGATTTTTGACAAAAGAGATAACCCCCCCCCCCATTACGTCATGCTTCAGAAATGTGGAAAATGGTCCGTTTTCAAATGTTTTATTTTTGAATGTCAGTTCACATTTGTAGGTTGATCATCAGTGTTAGAGCTAAAATTAGCATGTTTAAAGTGATTTTCATGCTTCCAGGGGCCCTAAACACAAGATTTATGGAATGGTTAAAAGTGCATGAAAATGGCCAATTTACTCACTCTGAGTTCTCAAAAAGGGTTTCTTCACCCCGGGAAGTTAATTAAATACCATTTGGAGGCATTTAATGTTCAAGCAAAAACGGCTGATTTTCGACAAAAGAGATAACACCCCCCCATTACGTCATGCTTCAGAAATGTGGAAAATGGTCCGTTTTCAAATGTTTTATTTTTGAACGTCAGTTCACATTTGTAGGTGGATCATCAGTGTTAGAGCTAAAATTAGCATGTTTAAAGTGATTTTCATGCTTCCAGGGGCTCGGGAAGTGAATTAAATACTATTTGGAGGAATTTGATGTTCAAGCAAAAACGGCTGATTTTTGACAAAAGAGATAACACCCCCCCATTACATCATGCTTAAGAAATGTGGAGACTGGTCCATTTTCAAATGTTTTATTTTTGAACGTCAGTTCACATTTGTAGGTGGATCATCAGTGTTAGAGCTAAAATTAGCATGTTTAAAGTGATTTTCATGCTTCCAGGGGCCCTAAACACAAGATTTATGGAATGGTTAAAAGTGCATGAAAATGGCCAATTTACTCACTCTGAGTTCTCAAAAAGGGTTTCTTCACCCCGGGAAGTTAATTAAATACCATTTGGAGGCATTTAATGTTCAAGCAAAAACGGCTGATTTTCGACAAAAGAGATAACACCCCCCCATTACATCATGCTTCAGAAATGTGGAAAATGGTCCGTTTTCAAATGTTTTATTTTTGAACGTCAGTTCACATTTGTAGGTGGATCATCAGTGTTAGAGCTAAAATTAGCATGTTTAAAGTGATTTTCATGCTTCCAGGGGCTCGGGAAGTGAATTAAATACTATTTGGAGGAATTTAATGTTCAAGCAAAAATGGCTGATTTTTGACAAAAGAGATAACACCCCCCGTTACGTCATGCTTCAGAAATGTGGAAAATAGTCCGTTTTCAAATGTTTTATTTTTGAACGTCAGTTCACATTTGTATGTTGATCATCAGTGTTATAGCTAAAATTAGCATGTTTAAAGTGATTTTCATGCTTCCAGGGGCCCTAAACACAAGATTTATGGAATGGTTAAAAGTGCATGAAAATGGCCAATTTACTCACTCTGAGTTCTCAAAAAGGGTTTCTTCACCCCAGGAAGTTAATTAAATACCATTTGGAGGCATTTAATGTTCAAGCAAAAACGGCTGATTTTCGACAAAAGAGATAACACCCCCCCATTACATCATGCTTCAGAAATGTGGAGACTGGTCCGTTTTCAAATGTTTTATTTTTGAACGTCAGTTTACATTTGTCGGTTGATCATCAGTGTTAGAGCTAAAATTAGCATGTTTAAAGTGATTTTCATGCTTCTAGGGGCCCTAAACACAAGATTTATGGAATGGTTAAAAGTTCATGAAAATGGCCAATATACTCACTCTGAGTTCTCAAAAAGGGTTTCTTCACCCCGGGAAGTTAATTAAATACCATTTGGAGGCATTTAATGTTCAAGCAAAAACGGCTGATTTTCGACAAAAGAGATAACACCCCCCCATTACGTCATGCTTCAGAAATGTGGAAAATGATCCATTTTCAAAAGTTTTATTTTTGAATGTCAGTTCACATTTGTAGGTGGATCATCAGTGTTAGAGCTAAAATGAGCATGTTTAATGTGATTTTCATGCTTCCAGGGGCTCGGGAAGTATATTAAATACTATTTGGAGGCATTTAATGTTCAAGCAAAAACGGCTGATTTTTGACAAAAGAGATAACACCCCCCCATTACGTCATGCTTCAGAAATGTGGAAAATGGTCAGTTTTCAAATGTTTTATTTTTGAACGTCAGTTCACATTTGTAGGTTGATCATCAGTGTTAGAGCTAAAATTAGCATGTTTAAAGTGATTTTCATGCTTCCAGGGGCTCGGGAAGTGAATTAAATACCAATTGGAGGCATTTAATGTTCAAGCAAAAACGGCTGATTTATGACAAAAGAGATAACGCCCCCCCATTACGTCATGCTTCAGAAATGGGGAAAATGGCCCGTTTTCAAATGTTTTATTTTTGAACGTCAGTTTACATTTGTCGGTTGATCATCAGTGTTAGAGCTAAAATTAGCATGTTTAAAGTGATTTTCATGCTTCCAGGGGCCCTAAACACAAGATTTATGGAATGGTTAAAAGTGCATGAAAATGGCCAATATACTCACTCTGAGTTCTCAAAAAGGGTTTCTTCACCCCGGGAAGTTAATTAAATACCATTTGGAGGCATTTAATGTTCAAGCAAAAACGGCAGATTTTCGACAAAAGAGATAACACCCCCCATTACATCATGCTTAAGAAATGTGGAGACTGGTCCGTTTTCAAATGTTTTATTTTTGAACGTCAGTTCACATTTGTAGGTGGATCATCAGTGTTAGAGCTAAAATTAGCATGTTTAAAGTGATTTTCATGCTTCCAGGGGCCCTAAACACAAGGTTTATGGAATGGTTAAAAGTGCATGAAAATGGCCAATTTACTCACTCTGAGTTCTCAAAAAGGGTTTCTTCACCCCGGGAAGTTAATTAAATACCATTTGGAGGCATTTAATGTTCAAGCAAAAACGGCTGATTTTCGACAAAAGAGATAACACCCCCCCATTACGTCATGCTTCAGAAATGTGGAAAATGATCCGTTTTCAAAAGTTTTATTTTTGAACGTCAGTTCACATTTGTAGGTGGATCATCAGTGTTAGAGCTAAAATTAGCATGTTTAAAGTGATTTTCATGCTTCCAGGGGCTCGGGAAGTGAATTAAATACTATTTGGAGGCATTTAATGTTCAAGCAAAAACGGCTGATTTTTGACAAAAGAGATAACACCCCCCCATTATGTCATGCTTCAGAAATGTGGAAAATGGTCCGTTTTCAAATGTTTTATTTTCGAACGTCAGTTCACATTTGTAGGTTGATCATCAGTGTTAGAGCTAAAATTAGCATGTTTAAAGTGATTTTCATGCTTCCAGGGGCCCTAAACACAAGATTTATGGAATGGTTAAAAGTGTATGAAAATGGCCAATTTACTCACTCTGAGTTCTCAAAAAGAGTTTCTTCACCCCGGGAAGGTAATTAAATACCATTTGGAGGCATTTAATGTTCAAGCAAAAACGGCTGATTTTCGACAAAAGAGATAACACCCCCATTATGTCATGCTTCAGAAATGTGGAAAATGGTCCATTTTCAAATGTTTTATTTTTGAACGTCAGTTCACATTTGTAGGTGGATCATCAGTGTTAGAGCTAAAATTAGCATGTTTAAAGTGATTTTCATGCTTCCAGGGGCTCGGGAAGTGAACTAAATACTATTTGGAGGAATTTAATGTTCAAGCAAAAACGGCTGATTTTTGACAAAAGAGATAACACCCCCCATTACATCATGCTTAAGAAATGTGGAGACTGGTCCGTTTTCAAATATTTTATTTTTGAACGTCAGTTCACATTTGTAGGTGGATCATCAGTGTTAGAGCTAAAATTAGCATGTTTAAAGTGATTTTCATGCTTCCAGGGGCCCTAAACACAAGATTTATGGAATGGTTAAAAGTGCATGAAAATGGCCAATTTACTCACTCTGAGTTCTCAAAAAGAGTTTCTTCACCCCGGGAAGTTAATTAAATACCATTTGGAGGCATTTAATGTTCAAGCAAAAACGGCTGATTTTCGACAAAAGAGATAACACCCCCATTACGTCATGCTTCAGAAATTTGGAAAATGATCCGTTTTCAAATGTTTTATTTTTGAACGTCAGTTCACATTTGTAGGTTGATCATCAGTGTTAGAGCTAAAATTAGCATGTTTAAAGTGATTTTCATGCTTCCAGGGGCTCGGGAAGTATATTAAATACTATTTGGAGGCATTTAATGTTCAAGCAAAAACGGCTGATTTTTGACAAAAGAGATAACACCCCCCCATTACGTCATGCTTCAGAAATGTGGAAAATGGTCCGTTTTCAAATGTTTTATTTTTGAACGTCAGTTCACATTTGTAGGTTGATCATCAGTGTTAGAGCTAAAATTAGCATGTTTAAAGTGATTTTCATGCTTCCAGGGGCTCGGGAAGTGAATTAAATACCATTTGGAGGCATTTAATGTTCAAGCAAAAACGGCTGATTTTTGACAAAAGAGATAACACCCCCCCATTACGTCATGCTTCAGAAATGGGGAAAATGGCCCGTTTTCAAATGTTTTATTTTTGAACGTCAGTTCACATTTGTCGGTTGATCATCAGTGTTAGAGCTAAAATTAGCATGTTTAAAGTGATTTTCATGCTTCCAGGGGCCCTAAACACAAGAATTATGGAATGGTTAAAAGTGCATGAAAATGGCCAATTTACTCACTCTGAGTTCTCAAAAAGGGTTTCTTCACCCCGGGAAGTTAATTAAATACCATTTGGAGGCATTTAATGTTCAAGCAAAAACGGCTGATTTTTGACAAAAGAGATAACCCCCCCCCCCATTACGTCATGCTTCAGAAATGTGGAAAATGGTCCGTTTTCAAATGTTTTATTTTTGAATGTCAGTTCACATTTGTAGGTTGATCATCAGTGTTAGAGCTAAAATTAGCATGTTTAAAGTGATTTTCATGCTTCCAGGGGCCCTAAACACAAGATTTATGGAATGGTTAAAAGTGCATGAAAATGGCCAATTTACTCACTCTGAGTTCTCAAAAAGGGTTTCTTCACCCCGGGAAGTTAATTAAATACCATTTGGAGGCATTTAATGTTCAAGCAAAAACGGCTGATTTTCGACAAAAGAGATAACACCCCCCCATTACGTCATGCTTCAGAAATGTGGAAAATGGTCCGTTTTCAAATGTTTTATTTTTGAACGTCAGTTCACATTTGTAGGTGGATCATCAGTGTTAGAGCTAAAATTAGCATGTTTAAAGTGATTTTCATGCTTCCAGGGGCTCGGGAAGTGAATTAAATACTATTTGGAGGAATTTGATGTTCAAGCAAAAACGGCTGATTTTTGACAAAAGAGATAACACCCCCCCATTACATCATGCTTAAGAAATGTGGAGACTGGTCCATTTTCAAATGTTTTATTTTTGAACGTCAGTTCACATTTGTAGGTGGATCATCAGTGTTAGAGCTAAAATTAGCATGTTTAAAGTGATTTTCATGCTTCCAGGGGCCCTAAACACAAGATTTATGGAATGGTTAAAAGTGCATGAAAATGGCCAATTTACTCACTCTGAGTTCTCAAAAAGGGTTTCTTCACCCCGGGAAGTTAATTAAATACCATTTGGAGGCATTTAATGTTCAAGCAAAAACGGCTGATTTTCGACAAAAGAGATAACACCCCCCCATTACATCATGCTTCAGAAATGTGGAAAATGGTCCGTTTTCAAATGTTTTATTTTTGAACGTCAGTTCACATTTGTAGGTGGATCATCAGTGTTAGAGCTAAAATTAGCATGTTTAAAGTGATTTTCATGCTTCCAGGGGCTCGGGAAGTGAATTAAATACTATTTGGAGGAATTTAATGTTCAAGCAAAAATGGCTGATTTTTGACAAAAGAGATAACACCCCCCGTTACGTCATGCTTCAGAAATGTGGAAAATAGTCCGTTTTCAAATGTTTTATTTTTGAACGTCAGTTCACATTTGTATGTTGATCATCAGTGTTATAGCTAAAATTAGCATGTTTAAAGTGATTTTCATGCTTCCAGGGGCCCTAAACACAAGATTTATGGAATGGTTAAAAGTGCATGAAAATGGCCAATTTACTCACTCTGAGTTCTCAAAAAGGGTTTCTTCACCCCAGGAAGTTAATTAAATACCATTTGGAGGCATTTAATGTTCAAGCAAAAACGGCTGATTTTCGACAAAAGAGATAACACCCCCCCATTACATCATGCTTCAGAAATGTGGAGACTGGTCCGTTTTCAAATGTTTTATTTTTGAACGTCAGTTTACATTTGTCGGTTGATCATCAGTGTTAGAGCTAAAATTAGCATGTTTAAAGTGATTTTCATGCTTCTAGGGGCCCTAAACACAAGATTTATGGAATGGTTAAAAGTTCATGAAAATGGCCAATATACTCACTCTGAGTTCTCAAAAAGGGTTTCTTCACCCCGGGAAGTTAATTAAATACCATTTGGAGGCATTTAATGTTCAAGCAAAAACGGCTGATTTTCGACAAAAGAGATAACACCCCCCCATTACGTCATGCTTCAGAAATGTGGAAAATGATCCATTTTCAAAAGTTTTATTTTTGAATGTCAGTTCACATTTGTAGGTGGATCATCAGTGTTAGAGCTAAAATGAGCATGTTTAATGTGATTTTCATGCTTCCAGGGGCTCGGGAAGTATATTAAATACTATTTGGAGGCATTTAATGTTCAAGCAAAAACGGCTGATTTTTGACAAAAGAGATAACACCCCCCCATTACGTCATGCTTCAGAAATGTGGAAAATGGTCAGTTTTCAAATGTTTTATTTTTGAACGTCAGTTCACATTTGTAGGTTGATCATCAGTGTTAGAGCTAAAATTAGCATGTTTAAAGTGATTTTCATGCTTCCAGGGGCTCGGGAAGTGAATTAAATACCAATTGGAGGCATTTAATGTTCAAGCAAAAACGGCTGATTTATGACAAAAGAGATAACGCCCCCCCATTACGTCATGCTTCAGAAATGGGGAAAATGGCCCGTTTTCAAATGTTTTATTTTTGAACGTCAGTTTACATTTGTCGGTTGATCATCAGTGTTAGAGCTAAAATTAGCATGTTTAAAGTGATTTTCATGCTTCCAGGGGCCCTAAACACAAGATTTATGGAATGGTTAAAAGTGCATGAAAATGGCCAATATACTCACTCTGAGTTCTCAAAAAGGGTTTCTTCACCCCGGGAAGTTAATTAAATACCATTTGGAGGCATTTAATGTTCAAGCAAAAACGGCAGATTTTCGACAAAAGAGATAACACCCCCCATTACATCATGCTTAAGAAATGTGGAGACTGGTCCGTTTTCAAATGTTTTATTTTTGAACATCAGTTCACATTTGTAGGTGGATCATCAGTGTTAGAGCTAAAATTAGCATGTTTAAAGTGATTTTCATGCTTCCAGGGGCCCTAAACACAAGGTTTATGGAATGGTTAAAAGTGCATGAAAATGGCCAATTTACTCACTCTGAGTTCTCAAAAAGGGTTTCTTCACCCCGGGAAGTTAATTAAATACCATTTGGAGGCATTTAATGTTCAAGCAAAAACGGCTGATTTTCGACAAAAGAGATAACACCCCCCCATTACGTCATGCTTCAGAAATGTGGAAAATGATCCGTTTTCAAAAGTTTTATTTTTGAACGTCAGTTCACATTTGTAGGTGGATCATCAGTGTTAGAGCTAAAATTAGCATGTTTAAAGTGATTTTCATGCTTCCAGGGGCTCGGGAAGTGAATTAAATACTATTTGGAGGCATTTAATGTTCAAGCAAAAACGGCTGATTTTTGACAAAAGAGATAACACCCCCCCATTATGTCATGCTTCAGAAATGTGGAAAATGGTCCGTTTTCAAATGTTTTATTTTCGAACGTCAGTTCACATTTGTAGGTTGATCATCAGTGTTAGAGCTAAAATTAGCATGTTTAAAGTGATTTTCATGCTTCCAGGGGCCCTAAACACAAGATTTATGGAATGGTTAAAAGTGTATGAAAATGGCCAATTTACTCACTCTGAGTTCTCAAAAAGAGTTTCTTCACCCCGGGAAGGTAATTAAATACCATTTGGAGGCATTTAATGTTCAAGCAAAAACGGCTGATTTTCGACAAAAGAGATAACACCCCCATTATGTCATGCTTCAGAAATGTGGAAAATGGTCCATTTTCAAATGTTTTATTTTTGAACGTCAGTTCACATTTGTAGGTGGATCATCAGTGTTAGAGCTAAAATTAGCATGTTTAAAGTGATTTTCATGCTTCCAGGGGCTCGGGAAGTGAACTAAATACTATTTGGAGGAATTTAATGTTCAAGCAAAAACGGCTGATTTTTGACAAAAGAGATAACACCCCCCATTACATCATGCTTAAGAAATGTGGAGACTGGTCCGTTTTCAAATATTTTATTTTTGAACGTCAGTTCACATTTGTAGGTGGATCATCAGTGTTAGAGCTAAAATTAGCATGTTTAAAGTGATTTTCATGCTTCCAGGGGCCCTAAACACAAGATTTATGGAATGGTTAAAAGTGCATGAAAATGGCCAATTTACTCACTCTGAGTTCTCAAAAAGAGTTTCTTCACCCCGGGAAGTTAATTAAATACCATTTGGAGGCATTTAATGTTCAAGCAAAAACGGCTGATTTTCGACAAAAGAGATAACACCCCCATTACGTCATGCTTCAGAAATTTGGAAAATGATCCGTTTTCAAATGTTTTATTTTTGAACGTCAGTTCACATTTGTAGGTTGATCATCAGTGTTAGAGCTAAAATTAGCATGTTTAAAGTGATTTTCATGCTTCCAGGGGCTCGGGAAGTATATTAAATACTATTTGGAGGCATTTAATGTTCAAGCAAAAACGGCTGATTTTTGACAAAAGAGATAACACCCCCCCATTACGTCATGCTTCAGAAATGTGGAAAATGGTCCGTTTTCAAATGTTTTATTTTTGAACGTCAGTTCACATTTGTAGGTTGATCATCAGTGTTAGAGCTAAAATTAGCATGTTTAAAGTGATTTTCATGCTTCCAGGGGCTCGGGAAGTGAATTAAATACCATTTGGAGGCATTTAATGTTCAAGCAAAAACGGCTGATTTTTGACAAAAGAGATAACACCCCCCCATTACGTCATGCTTCAGAAATGGGGAAAATGGCCCGTTTTCAAATGTTTTATTTTTGAACGTCAGTTCACATTTGTCGGTTGATCATCAGTGTTAGAGCTAAAATTAGCATGTTTAAAGTGATTTTCATGCTTCCAGGGGCCCTAAACACAAGAATTATGGAATGGTTAAAAGTGCATGAAAATGGCCAATTTACTCACTCTGAGTTCTCAAAAAGGGTTTCTTCACCCCGGGAAGTTAATTAAATACCATTTGGAGGCATTTAATGTTCAAGCAAAAACGGCTGATTTTTGACAAAAGAGATAACCCCCCCCCCCATTACGTCATGCTTCAGAAATGTGGAAAATGGTCCGTTTTCAAATGTTTTATTTTTGAATGTCAGTTCACATTTGTAGGTTGATCATCAGTGTTAGAGCTAAAATTAGCATGTTTAAAGTGATTTTCATGCTTCCAGGGGCCCTAAACACAAGATTTATGGAATGGTTAAAAGTGCATGAAAATGGCCAATTTACTCACTCTGAGTTCTCAAAAAGGGTTTCTTCACCCCGGGAAGTTAATTAAATACCATTTGGAGGCATTTAATGTTCAAGCAAAAACGGCTGATTTTCGACAAAAGAGATAACACCCCCCCATTACGTCATGCTTCAGAAATGTGGAAAATGGTCCGTTTTCAAATGTTTTATTTTTGAACGTCAGTTCACATTTGTAGGTGGATCATCAGTGTTAGAGCTAAAATTAGCATGTTTAAAGTGATTTTCATGCTTCCAGGGGCTCGGGAAGTGAATTAAATACTATTTGGAGGAATTTGATGTTCAAGCAAAAACGGCTGATTTTTGACAAAAGAGATAACACCCCCCCATTACATCATGCTTAAGAAATGTGGAGACTGGTCCATTTTCAAATGTTTTATTTTTGAACGTCAGTTCACATTTGTAGGTGGATCATCAGTGTTAGAGCTAAAATTAGCATGTTTAAAGTGATTTTCATGCTTCCAGGGGCCCTAAACACAAGATTTATGGAATGGTTAAAAGTGCATGAAAATGGCCAATTTACTCACTCTGAGTTCTCAAAAAGGGTTTCTTCACCCCGGGAAGTTAATTAAATACCATTTGGAGGCATTTAATGTTCAAGCAAAAACGGCTGATTTTCGACAAAAGAGATAACACCCCCCCATTACATCATGCTTCAGAAATGTGGAAAATGGTCCGTTTTCAAATGTTTTATTTTTGAACGTCAGTTCACATTTGTAGGTGGATCATCAGTGTTAGAGCTAAAATTAGCATGTTTAAAGTGATTTTCATGCTTCCAGGGGCTCGGGAAGTGAATTAAATACTATTTGGAGGAATTTAATGTTCAAGCAAAAATGGCTGATTTTTGACAAAAGAGATAACACCCCCCGTTACGTCATGCTTCAGAAATGTGGAAAATAGTCCGTTTTCAAATGTTTTATTTTTGAACGTCAGTTCACATTTGTATGTTGATCATCAGTGTTATAGCTAAAATTAGCATGTTTAAAGTGATTTTCATGCTTCCAGGGGCCCTAAACACAAGATTTATGGAATGGTTAAAAGTGCATGAAAATGGCCAATTTACTCACTCTGAGTTCTCAAAAAGGGTTTCTTCACCCCAGGAAGTTAATTAAATACCATTTGGAGGCATTTAATGTTCAAGCAAAAACGGCTGATTTTCGACAAAAGAGATAACACCCCCCCATTACATCATGCTTCAGAAATGTGGAGACTGGTCCGTTTTCAAATGTTTTATTTTTGAACGTCAGTTCACATTTGTAGGTGGATCATCAGTGTTAGAGCTAAAATTAGCATGTTTAAAGTGGTTTTCATGCTTCCAGGGGCTCGGGAAGTGAATTAAATACTATTTGGAGGCATTTAATGTTCAAGCAAAAACGGCTGATTTTTGACAAAAGAGATAACGCCCCCCCATTACGTCATGCTTCAGAAATGGGGAAAATGGCCCGTTTTCAAATGTTTTATTTTTGAACGTCAGTTTACATTTGTCGGTTGATCATCAGTGTTAGAGCTAAAATTAGCATGTTTAAAGTGATTTTCATGCTTCTAGGGGCCCTAAACACAAGATTTATGGAATGGTTAAAAGTTCATGAAAATGGCCAATATACTCACTCTGAGTTCTCAAAAAGGGTTTCTTCACCCCGGGAAGTTAATTAAATACCATTTGGAGGCATTTAATGTTCAAGCAAAAACGGCTGATTTTCGACAAAAGAGATAACACCCCCCCATTACGTCATGCTTCAGAAATGTGGAAAATGATCCATTTTCAAAAGTTTTATTTTTGAATGTCAGTTCACATTTGTAGGTGGATCATCAGTGTTAGAGCTAAAATGAGCATGTTTAATGTGATTTTCATGCTTCCAGGGGCTCGGGAAGTATATTAAATACTATTTGGAGGCATTTAATGTTCAAGCAAAAACGGCTGATTTTTGACAAAAGAGATAACACCCCCCCATTACGTCATGCTTCAGAAATGTGGAAAATGGTCAGTTTTCAAATGTTTTATTTTTGAACGTCAGTTCACATTTGTAGGTTGATCATCAGTGTTAGAGCTAAAATTAGCATGTTTAAAGTGATTTTCATGCTTCCAGGGGCTCGGGAAGTGAATTAAATACCAATTGGAGGCATTTAATGTTCAAGCAAAAACGGCTGATTTATGACAAAAGAGATAACACCCCCCTATTACGTCATGCTTCAGAAATGGGGAAAATGGCCCGTTTTCAAATGTTTTATTTTTGAACGTCAGTTTACATTTGTCGGTTGATCATCAGTGTTAGAGCTAAAATTAGCATGTTTAAAGTGATTTTCATGCTTCCAGGGGCCCTAAACACAAGATTTATGGAATGGTTAAAAGTGCATGAAAATGGCCAATATACTCACTCTGAGTTCTCAAAAAGGGTTTCTTCACCCCGGGAAGTTAATTAAATACCATTTGGAGGCATTTAATGTTCAAGCAAAAACGGCTGATTTTCGACAAAAGAGATAACACCCCCCCATTACGTCATGCTTCAGAAATGTGGAAAATGATCCATTTTCAAAAGTTTTATTTTTGAATGTCAGTTCACATTTGTAGGTGGATCATCAGTGTTAGAGCTAAAATTAGCATGTTTAAAGTGATTTTCATGCTTCCAGGGGCTCGGGAAGTGAATTAAATACTATTTGGAGGCATTTAATGTTCAAGCAAAAACGGCTGATTTTTGACAAAAGAGATAACACCCCCCATTACGTCATGCTTCAGAAATGTGGAAAATGGTCCGTTTTCAAATGTTTTATTTTCGAACGTCAGTTCACATTTGTAGGTTGATCATCAGTGTTAGAGCTAAAATTAGCATGTTTAAAGTGATTTTCATGCTTCCAGGGGCCCTAAACACAAGATTTATGGAATGGTTAAAAGTGTATGAAAATGGCCAATTTACTCACTCTGAGTTCTCAAAAAGAGTTTCTTCACCCCGGGAAGTTAATTAAATACCATTTGGAGGCATTTAATGTTCAAGCAAAAACGGCTGATTTTCGACAAAAGAGATAACACCCCCCCATTACGTCATGCTTCAGAAATGTGGAAAATGATCCGTTTTCAAAAGTTTTATTTTTGAACGTCAGTTCACATTTGTAGGTGGATCATCAGTGTTAGAGCTAAAATTAGCATGTTTAAAGTGATTTTCATGCTTCCAGGGGCTCGGGAAGTGAATTAAATACTATTTGGAGGCATTTAATGTTCAAGCAAAAACGGCTGATTTTTGAAAAAAGAGATAACACCCCCCCATTATGTCATGCTTCAGAAATGTGGAAAATGGTCCGTTTTCAAATGTTTTATTTTCGAACGTCAGTTCACATTTGTAGGTTGATCATCAGTGTTAGAGCTAAAATTAGCATGTTTAAAGTGATTTTCATGCTTCCAGGGGCCCTAAACACAAGATTTATGGAATGGTTAAAAGTGTATGAAAATGGCCAATTTACTCACTCTGAGTTCTCAAAAAGAGTTTCTTCACCCCGGGAAGGTAATTAAATACCATTTGGAGGCATTTAATGTTCAAGCAAAAATGGCTGATTTTCGACAAAAGAGATAACACCCCCATTATGTCATGCTTCAGAAATGTGGAAAATGGTCCATTTTCAAATGTTTTATTTTTGAACGTCAGTTCACATTTGTAGGTGGATCATCAGTGTTAGAGCTAAAATTAGCATGTTTAAAGTGATTTTCATGCTTCCAGGGGCTCGGGAAGTGAACTAAATAATATTTGGAGGAATTTAATGTTCAAGCAAAAACGGCTGATTTTTGACAAAAGAGATAACACCCCCCATTACATCATGCTTAAGAAATGTGGAGACTGGTCCGTTTTCAAATATTTTATTTTTGAACGTCAGTTCACATTTGTAGGTGGATCATCAGTGTTAGAGCTAAAATTAGCATGTTTAAAGTGATTTTCATGCTTCCAGGGGCTCGGGAAGTGAATTAAATACCATTTGGAGGCATTTAATGTTCAAGCAAAAACGGCTGATTTTTGACAAAAGAGATAACACCCCCCCATTACGTCATGCTTCAGAAATGGGGAAAATGGCCCGTTTTCAAATGTTTTATTTTTGAACGTCAGTTCACATTTGTCGGTTGATCATCAGTGTTAGAGCTAAAATTAGCATGTTTAAAGTGATTTTCATGCTTCCAGGGGCCCTAAACACAAGATTTATGGAATGGTTAAAAGTGCATGAAAATGGCCAATTTACTCACTCTGAGTTCTCAAAAAGGGTTTCTTCACCCCGGGAAGTTAATTAAATACCATTTGGAGGCATTTAATGTTCAAGCAAAAACGGCTGATTTTTGACAAAAGAGATTACACCCCCCCCATTACGTCATGCTTCAGAAATGTGGAAAATGGTCCGTTTTCAAATGTTTTATTTTTGAATGTCAGTTCACATTTGTAGGTTGATCATCAGTGTTAGAGCTAAAATTAGCATGTTTAAAGTGATTTTCATGCTTCCAGGGGCCCTAAACACAAGATTTATGGAATGGTTAAAAGTGCATGAAAATGGCCAATTTACTCACTCTGAGTTCTCAAAAAGGGTTTCTTCACCCCGGGAAGTTAATTAAATACCATTTGGAGGCATTTAATGTTCAAGCAAAAACGGCTGATTTTCGACAAAAGAGATAACACCCCCCCATTACGTCATGCTTCAGAAATGTGGAAAATGATCCGTTTTCAAAAGTTTTGTTTTTGAACGTCAGTTCACATTTGTAGGTGGATCATCAGTGTTAGAGCTAAAATTAGCAGGTTTAAAGTGATTTTCATGCTTCCAGGGGCTCGGGAAGTGAATTAAATACTATTTGGAGGCATTTAATGTTCAAGCAAAAACGGCTGATTTTTGACAAAAGAGATAACACCCCCCCATTACGTCATGCTTCAGAAATGTGGAAAATGGTCCGTTTTCAAATGTTTTATTTTCGAACGTCAGTTCACATTTGTAGGTTGATCATCAGTGTTAGAGCTAAAATTAGCATGTTTAAAGTGATTTTCATGCTTCCAGGGGCCCTAAACACAAGATTTATGGAATGGTTAAAAGTGTATGAAAATGGCCAATTTACTCACTCTGAGTTCTCAAAAAGAGTTTCTTCACCCCGGGAACTTAATCAAATACCATTTGGAGGCATTTAATGTTCAAGCAAAAACGGCTGATTTTCGACAAAAGAGATAACACCCCCCATTATGTCATGCTTCAGAAATGTGGAAAATGGTCCGTTTTCAAATGTTTTATTTTTGAACGTCAGTTCACATTTGTAGGTGGATCATCAGTGTTAGAGCTAAAATTAGCATGTTTAAAGTGATTTTCATGCTTCCAGGGGCTCGGGAAGTGAATTAAATACTATTTGGAGGAATTTAATGTTCAAGCAAAAACGGCTGATTTTTGACAAAAGAGATAACACCCCCCCATTACGTCATGCTTCAGAAATGTGGAAAATGATCCGTTTTCAAATGTTTTATTTTTGAATGTCAGTTCACATTTGTAGGTTGATCATCAGTGTTAGAGCTAAAATTAGCATGTTTAAAGTGATTTTCATGCTTCCAGGGGCCCTAAACACAAGATTTATGGAATGGTTAAAAGTGCATGAAAATGGCCAATTTACTCACTCTGAGTTCTCAAAAAGAGTTTCTTCACCCCGGGAAGTTAATTAAATACCATTTGGAGGCATTTAATGTTCAAGCAAAAACGGCTGATTTTCGACAAAAGAGATAACACCCCCCCATTACGTCATGCTTCAGAAATTTGGAAAATGATCCGTTTTCAAAAGTTTTATTTTTGAACGTCAGTTCACATTTGTAGGTGGATCATCAGTGTTAGAGCTAAAATTAGCATGTTTAAAGTGATTTTCATGCTTCCAGGGGCTCGGGAAGTGAATTAAATACTATTTGGAGGCATTTAATGTTCAAGCAAAAACGGCTGATTTTTGACAAAAGAGATAACACCCCCCCATTACGTCATGCTTCAGAAATGTGGAAAATGGTCCGTTTTCAAATGTTTTATTTTCGAACGTCAGTTCACATTTGTAGGTTGATCATCAGTGTTAGAGCTAAAATTAGCATGTTTAAAGTGATTTTCATGCTTCCAGGGGCCCTAAACACAAGATTTATGGAATGGTTAAAAGTGCATGAAAATGGCCAATTTACTCACTCTGAGTTCTCAAAAAGGGTTTCTTCACCCCGGGAAGTTAATTAAATACCATTTGGAGGCATTTAATGTTCAAGCAAAAACGGCTGATTTTTGACAAAAGAGATAACACCCCCCCATTACGTCATGCTTCAGAAATGTGGAAAATGGTCAGTTTTCAAATGTTTTATTTTTAATGTCAGTTCACATTTGTAGGTTGATCATCAGTGTTAGAGCTAAAATTAGCATGTTTAAAGTGATTTTCATGCTTCCAGGGGCCCTAAACACAAGATTTATGGAATGGTTAAAAGTGCATGAAAATGGCCAATTTACTCACTCTGAGTTCTAAAAAGGGTTTCTTCACCCCGGGAAGTTAATTAAATACCATTTGGAGGCATTTAATGTTCAAGCAAAAACGGCTGATTTTCGACAAAAGAGATAACACCCCCCCATTACGTCATGCTTCAGAAATGTGGAAAATGATCCGTTTTCAAAAGTTTTATTTTTGAACGTCAGTTCACATTTGTAGGTGGATCATCAGTGTTAGAGCTAAAATTAGCATGTTTAAAGTGATTTTCATGCTTCCAGGGGCTCGGGAAGTGAATTAAATACTATTTGGAGGCATTTAATGTTCAAGCAAAAACGGCTGATTTTTGACAAAAGAGATAACACCCCCCCATTATGTCATGCTTCAGAAATGTGGAAAATGGTCCGTTTTCAAATGTTTTATTTTCGAACGTCAGTTCACATTTGTAGGTTGATCATCAGTGTTAGAGCTAAAATTAGCATGTTTAAAGTGATTTTCATGCTTCCAGGGGCCCTAAACACAAAATTTATGGAATGGTTAAAAGTGTATGAAAATGGCCAATTTACTCACTCTGAGTTCTCAAAAAGAGTTTCTTCACCCCGGGAAGGTAATTAAATACCATTTGGAGGAATTTAATGTTCAAGCAAAAACGGCTGATTTTCGACAAAAGAGATAACACCCCCATTATGTCATGCTTCAGAAATGTGGAAAATGGTCCATTTTCAAATGTTTTATTTTTGAACGTCAGTTCACATTTGTAGGTGGATCATCAGTGTTAGAGCTAAAATTAGCATGTTTAAAGTGATTTTCATGCTTCCAGGGGCTCGGGAAGTGAATTAAATACTATTTGGAGGAATTTAATGTTCAAGCAAAAACGGCTGATTTTTGACAAAAGAGATAACACCCCCCCATTACGTCATGCTTCAGAAATGTGGAAAATAGTCCGTTTTCAAATGTTTTATTTTTGAACGTCAGTTCACATTTGTATGTTGATCATCAGTGTTAGAGCTAAAATTAGCATGTTCAAAGTGATTTTCATGCTTCCAGGGGCCCTAAACACAAGATTTATGGAATGGTTAAAAGTGCATGAAAATGGCCAATTTACTCACTCTGAGTTCTCAAAAAGGGTTTCTTCACCCCAGGAAGTTAATTAAATACCATTTGGAGGCATTTAATGTTCAAGCAAAAACGGCTGATTTTTGACAAAAGAGATAACACCCCCCATTACATCATGCTTAAGAAATGTGGAGACTGGTCCGTTTTCAAATGTTTTATTTTTGAACGTCAGTTCACATTTGTAGGTGGATCATCAGTGTTAGAGCTAAAATTAGCATGTTTAAAGTGATTTTCATGCTTCCAGGGGCCCTAAACACAAGATTTATGGAATGGTTAAAAGTGCATGAAAATGGCCAATTTACTCACTCTGAGTTCTCAAAAAGGGTTTCTTCACCCCAGGAAGTTAATTGAATACCATTTGGAGGCATTTAATGTTCAAGCAAAAACGGCTGATTTTTGACAAAAGAGATAACAACCCCCATTACATCATGCTTAAGAAATGTGGAGACTGGTCCGTTTTCAAATGTTTTATTTTTGAACGTCAGTTCACATTTGTAGGTGGATCATCAGTGTTAGAGCTAAAATTAGCATGTTTAAAGTGATTTTCATGCTTCCAGGGGCCCTAAACACAAGATTTATGGAATGGTTAAAAGTGCATGAAAATGGCCAATTTACTCACTCTGAGTTCTCAAAAAGGGTTTCTTCACCTCGGGAAGTTAATTAAATACCATTTGGAGGCATTTAATGTTCAAGCAAAAACGGCTGACTTTTGACAAAAGAGATAACACCCCCCATTACGTCATGCTTCAGAAATGTGGAAAATGGTCCGTTTTCAAATGTTTTATTTTTGAATGTCAGTTCACATTTGTAGGTTGATCATCAGTGTTAGAGCTAAAATTAGCATGTTTAAAGTGATTTTCATGCTTCCAGGGGCCCTAAACACAAGATTTATGGAATGGTTAAAAGTGCATGAAAATGGCCAATTTACTCACTCTGAGTTCTCAAAAAGGGTTTCTTCACCCCGGGAAGTTAATTAAATACCATTTAGAGGCATTTAATGTTCAAGCAAAAACGGCTGATTTTCGACAAAAGAGATAACACCCCCCCATTACGTCATGCTTCCGAAATGTGGAAAATGATCCGTTTTCAAAAGTTTTATTTTTGAACGTCAGTTCACATTTGTAGGTGGATCATCAGTGTTAGAGCTAAAATTAGCATGTTTAAAGTGATTTTCATGCTTCCAGGGGCTCGGGAAGTGAATTAAATACTATTTGGAGGCATTTAATGTTCAAGCAAAAACGGCTGATTTTTGACAAAAGAGATAACACCCCCCCATTACGTCATGCTTCAGAAATGTGGAAAATGGTCCGTTTTCAAATGTTTTATTTTCGAACGTCAGTTCACATTTGTAGGTTGATCATCAGTGTTAGAGCTAAAATTAGCATGTTTAAAGTGATTTTCATGCTTCCAGGGGCCCTAAACACAAGATTTATGGAATGGTTAAAAGTGCATGAAAATGGCCAATTTACTCACTCTGAGTTCTCAAAAAGGGTTTCTTCACCTCAGGAAGTTAATTAAATACCATTTGGAGGCATTTAATGTTCAAGCAAAAACGGCTGATTTTCGACAAAAGAGATAACACCCCCCCATTACGTCATGCTTCAGAAATGTGGAAAATGGTCCGTTTTCAAATGTTTTATTTTCGAACGTCAGTTCACATTTGTAGGTTGATCATCAGTGTTAGAGCTAAAATTAGCATGTTTAAAGTGATTTTCATGCTTCCAGGGGCCCTAAACACAAGATTTATGGAATGGTTAAAAGTGCATGAAAATGGCCAATTTACTCACTCTGAGTTCTCAAAAAGGGTTTCTTCACCTCAGGAAGTTAATTAAATACCATTTGGAGGCATTTAATGTTCAAGCAAAAACGGCTGATTTTCGACAAAAGAGATAACACCCCCCCATTACATCATGCTTCAGAAATGTGGAGACTGGTCCGTTTTCAAATGTTTTATTTTTGAACGTCAGTTCACATTTGTAGGTGGATCATCAGTGTTAGAGCTAAAATTAGCATGTTCAAAAGTGGTTTTCATGCTTCCAGGGGCTCGGGAAGTGAATTAAATACTATTTGGAGGCATTTAATGTTCAAGCAAAAACGGCTGATTTTTGACAAAAGAGATAACACCCCCCCCCATTACGTCATGCTTCAGAAATGTGGAAAATGGTCCGTTTTCAAATGTTTTATTTCTGAACGTCAGTTCACATTTGTAGGTTGATCATCAGTGTTAGAGCTAAAATTAGCATGTTTAAAGTGATTTTCATGCTTCCAGGGGCCCTAAACACAAGATTTATGGAATGGTTAAAAGTGCATGAAAATGGCCAATTTACTCACTCTGAGTTCTCAAAAAGGGTTTCTTCACCCCGGGAAGTTAATTAAATACCATTTGGAGGCATTTAATGTTCAAGCAAAAGCGGCTGATTTTTGACAAAAGAGATAACACCCCCCCCATTACGGCATGCTTCAGAAATGTGGAAAATGGTCCGTTTTCAAATGTTTTATTTTTGAACGTCAGTTCACATTTGTAGGTTGATCATCAGTGTTAGAGCTAAAATTAGCATGTTTAAAGTGATTTTCATGCTTCCAGAGGCTCGGGAAGTGAATTAAATACTATTTGGAGGCATTTAATGTTCAAGCAAAAACGGCTGATTTTTGACAAAAGAGATAATACCCCCCCATTACGTCATGCTTCAGAAATGTGGAAAATGGTCCGTTTTCAAATGTTTTATTTTTGAGCGTCAGTTCACATTTGTAGGTTGATCATCAGTGTTAGAGCTAAAATTAGCATGTTTAAAGTGATTTTCATGCTTCCAGGGGCTCGGAAAGTGAATTAAATACCATTTGGAGGCATTTAATGTTCAAGCAAAACAGCTGATTTTTGACAAAAGAGATAACACCCCCTCATTACGTCATGCTTCAGAAATGGGGAAAATGGCCCGTTTTCAAATGTTTTATTTTTGAACGTCAGTTCACATTTGTCGGTTGATCATCAGTGTTAGAGCTAAAATTAGCATGTTTAAAGTGATTTTCATGCTTCCAGGGGCCCTAAACACAAGATTTATGGAATGGTTAAAAGTGCATGAAAATGGCCAATTTACTCACTCTGAGTTCTCAAAAAGAGTTTCTTCACCCCGGGAAGTTAATTAAATACCATTTGGAGGCATTTAATGTTCAAGCAAAAACGGCTGATTTTCGACAAAAGAGATAACACCCCCCCATTACGTCATGCTTCAGAAATGTGGAAAATGGTCCGTTTTCAAATGTTTTATTTTTGAACGTCAGTTCACATTTGTAGGTGGATCATCAGTGTTAGAGCTAAAATTAGCATGTTTAAAGTGATTTTCATGCTTCCAGGGGCTCGGGAAGTGAATTAAATACCATTTGGAGGCATTTAATGTTCAAGCAAAAACGGCTGATTTTTGACAAAAGAGATAACACCCCCCCATTACGTCATGCTTAAGAAATGTGGAGACTGGTCCGTTTTCAAATGTTTTATTTTTGAACGTCAGTTCACATTTGTAGGTGGATCATCAGTGTTAGAGCTAAAATTAGCATGTTTAAAGTGATTTTCATGCTTCCAGGGGCCCTAAACACAAGATTTATGGAATGGTTAAAAGTGCATGAAAATGGCCAATTTACTCACTCTGAGTTCTCAAAAAGGGTTTCTTCACCCCAGGAAGTTAATTAAATACCATTTGGAGGCATTTAATGTTCAAGCAAAAACGGCTGATTTTTGACAAAAGAGATAACACCCCCCATTACGTCATGCTTCAGAAATGTGGAAATTGGTCCGTTTTCAAATGTTTTATTTTTGAATGTCAGTTCACATTTGTAGGTTGATCATCAGTGTTAGAGCTAAAATTAGCATGTTTAAAGTGATTTTAATGCTTCCAGGGGCCCTAAACACAAGATTTATGGAATGGTTAAAAGTGCATGAAAATGGCCAATTTACTCACTCTGAGTTCTCAAAAAGGGTTTCTTCACCCCGGGAAGTTAATTAAATACCATTTGGAGGCATTTAATGTTCAAGCAAAAACGGCTGATTTTCGACAAAAGAGATAACACCCCCCCATTACGTCATGCTTCAGAAATGTGGAAAATGATCCATTTTCAAAAGTTTTATTTTTGAATGTCAGTTCACATTTGTAGGTGGATCATCAGTGTTAGAGCTAAAATTAGCATGTTTAAAGTGATTTTCATGCTTCCAGGGGCTCGGGAAGTGAATTAAATACTATTTGGAGGCATTTAATGTTCAAGCAAAAACGGCTGATTTTTGACAAAAGAGATAACACCCCCCATTACGTCATGCTTCAGAAATGTGGAAAATGGTCCGTTTTCAAATGTTTTATTTTCGAACGTCAGTTCACATTTGTAGGTTGATCATCAGTGTTAGAGCTAAAATTAGCATGTTTAAAGTGATTTTCATGCTTCCAGGGGCCCTAAACACAAGATTTATGGAATGGTTAAAAGTGTATGAAAATGGCCAATTTACTCACTCTGAGTTCTCAAAAAGAGTTTCTTCACCCCGGGAAGTTAATTAAATACCATTTGGAGGCATTTAATGTTCAAGCAAAAACGGCTGATTTTCGACAAAAGAGATAACACCCCCCATTACATCATGCTTAAGAAATGTGGAGACTGGTCCGTTTTCAAATGTTTTATTTTTGAACGTCAGTTCACATTTGTAGGTGGATCATCAGTGTTAGAGCTAAAATTAGCATGTTTAAAGTGATTTTCATGCTTCCAGGGGCCCTAAACACAAGATTTATGGAATGGTTAAAAGTGCATGAAAATGGCCAATTTACTCACTTTGAGTTCTCAAAAAGGGTTTCTTCACCCCGGGAAGTTAATTAAATACCATTTGGAGGCATTTAATGTTCAAGCAAAAACGGCTGATTTTCGACAAAAGAGATAACACCCCCCCATTACGTCATGCTTCAGAAATGTGGAAAATGATCCGTTTTCAAAAGTTTTATTTTTGAACGTCAGTTCACATTTGTAGGTGGATCATCAGTGTTAGAGCTAAAATTAGCATGTTTAAAGTGATTTTCATGCTTCCAGGGGCTCGGGAAGTGAATTAAATACTATTTGGAGGCATTTAATGTTCAAGCAAAAACGGCTGATTTTTGACAAAAGAGATAACACCCCCCCATTATGTCATGCTTCAGAAATGTGGAAAATGGTCCGTTTTCAAATGTTTTATTTTCGAACGTCAGTTCACATTTGTAGGTTGATCATCAGTGTTAGAGCTAAAATTAGCATGTTTAAAGTGATTTTCATGCTTCCAGGGGCCCTAAACACAAGATTTATGGAATGGTTAAAAGTGTATGAAAATGGCCAATTTACTCACTCTGAGTTCTCAAAAAGAGTTTCTTCACCCCGGGAAGGTAATTAAATACCATTTGGAGGCATTTAATGTTCAAGCAAAAACGGCTGATTTTCGACAAAAGAGATAACACCCCCATTATGTCATGCTTCAGAAATGTGGAAAATGGTCCATTTTCAAATGTTTTATTTTTGAACGTCAGTTCACATTTGTAGGTGGATCATCAGTGTTAGAGCTAAAATTAGCATGTTTAAAGTGATTTTCATGCTTCCAGGGGCTCGGGAAGTGAATTAAATACTATTTGGAGGAATTTAATGTTCAAGCAAAAACGGCTGATTTTTGACAAAAGAGATAACACCCCCCCATTACGTCATGCTTCAGAAATGTGGAAAATAGTCCGTTTTCAAATGTTTTATTTTTGAACGTCAGTTCACATTTGTATGTTGATCATCAGTGTTAGAGCTAAAATTAGCATGTTTAAAGTGATTTTCATGCTTCCAGGGGCCCTAAACACAAGATTTATGGAATGGTTAAAAGTGCATGAAAATGGCCAATTTACTCACTCTGAGTTCTCAAAAAGGGTTTCTTCACCCCAGGAAGTTAATTAAATACCATTTGGAGGCATTTAATGTTCAAGCAAAAACGGCTGATTTTTGACAAAAGAGATAACACCCCCCATTACATCATGCTTAAGAAATGTGGAGACTGGTCCGTTTTCAAATGTTTTATTTTTGAACGTCAGTTCACATTTGTAGGTGGATCATCAGTGTTAGAGCTAAAATTAGCATGTTTAAAGTGATTTTCATGCTTCCAGGGGCCCTAAACACAAGATTTATGGAATGGTTAAAAGTGCATGAAAATGGCCAATTTACTCACTCTGAGTTCTCAAAAAGGGTTTCTTCACCCCGGGAAGTTAATTAAATACCATTTGGAGGCATTTAATGTTCAAGCAAAAACGGCTGATTTTCGACAAAAGAGATAACACCCCCCCATTACGTCATGCTTCAGAAATGTGGAAAATGATCCGTTTTCAAAAGTTTTGTTTTTGAACGTCAGTTCACATTTGTAGGTGGATCATCAGTGTTAGAGCTAAAATTAGCAGGTTTAAAGTGATTTTCATGCTTCCAGGGGCTCGGGAAGTGAATTAAATACTATTTGGAGGCATTTAATGTTCAAGCAAAAACGGCTGATTTTTGACAAAAGAGATAACACCCCCCCATTACGTCATGCTTCAGAAATGTGGAAAATGGTCCGTTTTCAAATGTTTTATTTTCGAACGTCAGTTCACATTTGTAGGTTGATCATCAGTGTTAGAGCTAAAATTAGCATGTTTAAAGTGATTTTCATGCTTCCAGGGGCCCTAAACACAAGATTTATGGAATGGTTAAAAGTGTATGAAAATGGCCAATTTACTCACTCTGAGTTCTCAAAAAGAGTTTCTTCACCCCGGGAACTTAATCAAATACCATTTGGAGGCATTTAATGTTCAAGCAAAAACGGCTGATTTTCGACAAAAGAGATAACACCCCCCATTATGTCATGCTTCAGAAATGTGGAAAATGGTCCGTTTTCAAATGTTTTATTTTTGAACGTCAGTTCACATTTGTAGGTGGATCATCAGTGTTAGAGCTAAAATTAGCATGTTTAAAGTGATTTTCATGCTTCCAGGGGCTCGGGAAGTGAATTAAATACTATTTGGAGGAATTTAATGTTCAAGCAAAAACGGCTGATTTTTGACAAAAGAGATAACACCCCCCCATTACGTCATGCTTCAGAAATGTGGAAAATGATCCGTTTTCAAATGTTTTATTTTTGAATGTCAGTTCACATTTGTAGGTTGATCATCAGTGTTAGAGCTAAAATTAGCATGTTTAAAGTGATTTTCATGCTTCCAGGGGCCCTAAACACAAGATTTATGGAATGGTTAAAAGTGCATGAAAATGGCCAATTTACTCACTCTGAGTTCTCAAAAAGAGTTTCTTCACCCCGGGAAGTTAATTAAATACCATTTGGAGGCATTTAATGTTCAAGCAAAAACGGCTGATTTTCGACAAAAGAGATAACACCCCCCCATTACGTCATGCTTCAGAAATTTGGAAAATGATCCGTTTTCAAAAGTTTTATTTTTGAACGTCAGTTCACATTTGTAGGTGGATCATCAGTGTTAGAGCTAAAATTAGCATGTTTAAAGTGATTTTCATGCTTCCAGGGGCTCGGGAAGTGAATTAAATACTATTTGGAGGCATTTAATGTTCAAGCAAAAACGGCTGATTTTTGACAAAAGAGATAACACCCCCCCATTACGTCATGCTTCAGAAATGTGGAAAATGGTCCGTTTTCAAATGTTTTATTTTCGAACGTCAGTTCACATTTGTAGGTTGATCATCAGTGTTAGAGCTAAAATTAGCATGTTTAAAGTGATTTTCATGCTTCCAGGGGCCCTAAACACAAGATTTATGGAATGGTTAAAAGTGCATGAAAATGGCCAATTTACTCACTCTGAGTTCTCAAAAAGGGTTTCTTCACCCCGGGAAGTTAATTAAATACCATTTGGAGGCATTTAATGTTCAAGCAAAAACGGCTGATTTTTGACAAAAGAGATAACACCCCCCCATTACGTCATGCTTCAGAAATGTGGAAAATGGTCAGTTTTCAAATGTTTTATTTTTAATGTCAGTTCACATTTGTAGGTTGATCATCAGTGTTAGAGCTAAAATTAGCATGTTTAAAGTGATTTTCATGCTTCCAGGGGCCCTAAACACAAGATTTATGGAATGGTTAAAAGTGCATGAAAATGGCCAATTTACTCACTCTGAGTTCTAAAAAGGGTTTCTTCACCCCGGGAAGTTAATTAAATACCATTTGGAGGCATTTAATGTTCAAGCAAAAACGGCTGATTTTCGACAAAAGAGATAACACCCCCCCATTACGTCATGCTTCAGAAATGTGGAAAATGATCCGTTTTCAAAAGTTTTATTTTTGAACGTCAGTTCACATTTGTAGGTGGATCATCAGTGTTAGAGCTAAAATTAGCATGTTTAAAGTGATTTTCATGCTTCCAGGGGCTCGGGAAGTGAATTAAATACTATTTGGAGGCATTTAATGTTCAAGCAAAAACGGCTGATTTTTGACAAAAGAGATAACACCCCCCCATTATGTCATGCTTCAGAAATGTGGAAAATGGTCCGTTTTCAAATGTTTTATTTTCGAACGTCAGTTCACATTTGTAGGTTGATCATCAGTGTTAGAGCTAAAATTAGCATGTTTAAAGTGATTTTCATGCTTCCAGGGGCCCTAAACACAAAATTTATGGAATGGTTAAAAGTGTATGAAAATGGCCAATTTACTCACTCTGAGTTCTCAAAAAGAGTTTCTTCACCCCGGGAAGGTAATTAAATACCATTTGGAGGAATTTAATGTTCAAGCAAAAACGGCTGATTTTCGACAAAAGAGATAACACCCCCATTATGTCATGCTTCAGAAATGTGGAAAATGGTCCATTTTCAAATGTTTTATTTTTGAACGTCAGTTCACATTTGTAGGTGGATCATCAGTGTTAGAGCTAAAATTAGCATGTTTAAAGTGATTTTCATGCTTCCAGGGGCTCGGGAAGTGAATTAAATACTATTTGGAGGAATTTAATGTTCAAGCAAAAACGGCTGATTTTTGACAAAAGAGATAACACCCCCCCATTACGTCATGCTTCAGAAATGTGGAAAATAGTCCGTTTTCAAATGTTTTATTTTTGAACGTCAGTTCACATTTGTATGTTGATCATCAGTGTTAGAGCTAAAATTAGCATGTTCAAAGTGATTTTCATGCTTCCAGGGGCCCTAAACACAAGATTTATGGAATGGTTAAAAGTGCATGAAAATGGCCAATTTACTCACTCTGAGTTCTCAAAAAGGGTTTCTTCACCCCAGGAAGTTAATTAAATACCATTTGGAGGCATTTAATGTTCAAGCAAAAACGGCTGATTTTTGACAAAAGAGATAACACCCCCCATTACATCATGCTTAAGAAATGTGGAGACTGGTCCGTTTTCAAATGTTTTATTTTTGAACGTCAGTTCACATTTGTAGGTGGATCATCAGTGTTAGAGCTAAAATTAGCATGTTTAAAGTGATTTTCATGCTTCCAGGGGCCCTAAACACAAGATTTATGGAATGGTTAAAAGTGCATGAAAATGGCCAATTTACTCACTCTGAGTTCTCAAAAAGGGTTTCTTCACCCCAGGAAGTTAATTGAATACCATTTGGAGGCATTTAATGTTCAAGCAAAAACGGCTGATTTTTGACAAAAGAGATAACACCCCCCATTACATCATGCTTAAGAAATGTGGAGACTGGTCCGTTTTCAAATGTTTTATTTTTGAACGTCAGTTCACATTTGTAGGTGGATCATCAGTGTTAGAGCTAAAATTAGCATGTTTAAAGTGATTTTCATGCTTCCAGGGGCCCTAAACACAAGATTTATGGAATGGTTAAAAGTGCATGAAAATGGCCAATTTACTCACTCTGAGTTCTCAAAAAGGGTTTCTTCACCTCGGGAAGTTAATTAAATACCATTTGGAGGCATTTAATGTTCAAGCAAAAACGGCTGACTTTTGACAAAAGAGATAACACCCCCCATTACGTCATGCTTCAGAAATGTGGAAAATGGTCCGTTTTCAAATGTTTTATTTTTGAATGTCAGTTCACATTTGTAGGTTGATCATCAGTGTTAGAGCTAAAATTAGCATGTTTAAAGTGATTTTCATGCTTCCAGGGGCCCTAAACACAAGATTTATGGAATGGTTAAAAGTGCATGAAAATGGCCAATTTACTCACTCTGAGTTCTCAAAAAGGGTTTCTTCACCCCGGGAAGTTAATTAAATACCATTTAGAGGCATTTAATGTTCAAGCAAAAACGGCTGATTTTCGACAAAAGAGATAACACCCCCCCATTACGTCATGCTTCAGAAATGTGGAAAATGATCCGTTTTCAAAAGTTTTATTTTTGAACGTCAGTTCACATTTGTAGGTGGATCATCAGTGTTAGAGCTAAAATTAGCATGTTTAAAGTGATTTTCATGCTTCCAGGGGCTCGGGAAGTGAATTAAATACTATTTGGAGGCATTTAATGTTCAAGCAAAAACGGCTGATTTTTGACAAAAGAGATAACACCCCCCCATTACGTCATGCTTCAGAAATGTGGAAAATGGTCCGTTTTCAAATGTTTTATTTTCGAACGTCAGTTCACATTTGTAGGTTGATCATCAGTGTTAGAGCTAAAATTAGCATGTTTAAAGTGATTTTCATGCTTCCAGGGGCCCTAAACACAAGATTTATGGAATGGTTAAAAGTGCATGAAAATGGCCAATTTACTCACTCTGAGTTCTCAAAAAGGGTTTCTTCACCTCAGGAAGTTAATTAAATACCATTTGGAGGCATTTAATGTTCAAGCAAAAACGGCTGATTTTCGACAAAAGAGATAACACCCCCCCATTACGTCATGCTTCAGAAATGTGGAAAATGGTCCGTTTTCAAATGTTTTATTTTCGAACGTCAGTTCACATTTGTAGGTTGATCATCAGTGTTAGAGCTAAAATTAGCATGTTTAAAGTGATTTTCATGCTTCCAGGGGCCCTAAACACAAGATTTATGGAATGGTTAAAAGTGCATGAAAATGGCCAATTTACTCACTCTGAGTTCTCAAAAAGGGTTTCTTCACCTCAGGAAGTTAATTAAATACCATTTGGAGGCATTTAATGTTCAAGCAAAAACGGCTGATTTTCGACAAAAGAGATAACACCCCCCCATTACATCATGCTTCAGAAATGTGGAGACTGGTCCGTTTTCAAATGTTTTATTTTTGAACGTCAGTTCACATTTGTAGGTGGATCATCAGTGTTAGAGCTAAAATTAGCATGTTCAAAAGTGGTTTTCATGCTTCCAGGGGCTCGGGAAGTGAATTAAATACTATTTGGAGGCATTTAATGTTCAAGCAAAAACGGCTGATTTTTGACAAAAGAGATAACACCCCCCCCCATTACGTCATGCTTCAGAAATGTGGAAAATGGTCCGTTTTCAAATGTTTTATTTCTGAACGTCAGTTCACATTTGTAGGTTGATCATCAGTGTTAGAGCTAAAATTAGCATGTTTAAAGTGATTTTCATGCTTCCAGGGGCCCTAAACACAAGATTTATGGAATGGTTAAAAGTGCATGAAAATGGCCAATTTACTCACTCTGAGTTCTCAAAAAGGGTTTCTTCACCCCGGGAAGTTAATTAAATACCATTTGGAGGCATTTAATGTTCAAGCAAAAGCGGCTGATTTTTGACAAAAGAGATAACACCCCCCCCATTACGGCATGCTTCAGAAATGTGGAAAATGGTCCGTTTTCAAATGTTTTATTTTTGAACGTCAGTTCACATTTGTAGGTTGATCATCAGTGTTAGAGCTAAAATTAGCATGTTTAAAGTGATTTTCATGCTTCCAGAGGCTCGGGAAGTGAATTAAATACTATTTGGAGGCATTTAATGTTCAAGCAAAAACGGCTGATTTTTGACAAAAGAGATAATACCCCCCCATTACGTCATGCTTCAGAAATGTGGAAAATGGTCCGTTTTCAAATGTTTTATTTTTGAGCGTCAGTTCACATTTGTAGGTTGATCATCAGTGTTAGAGCTAAAATTAGCATGTTTAAAGTGATTTTCATGCTTCCAGGGGCTCGGAAAGTGAATTAAATACCATTTGGAGGCATTTAATGTTCAAGCAAAACAGCTGATTTTTGACAAAAGAGATAACACCCCCTCATTACGTCATGCTTCAGAAATGGGGAAAATGGCCCGTTTTCAAATGTTTTATTTTTGAACGTCAGTTCACATTTGTCGGTTGATCATCAGTGTTAGAGCTAAAATTAGCATGTTTAAAGTGATTTTCATGCTTCCAGGGGCCCTAAACACAAGATTTATGGAATGGTTAAAAGTGCATGAAAATGGCCAATTTACTCACTCTGAGTTCTCAAAAAGAGTTTCTTCACCCCGGGAAGTTAATTAAATACCATTTGGAGGCATTTAATGTTCAAGCAAAAACGGCTGATTTTCGACAAAAGAGATAACACCCCCCCATTACGTCATGCTTCAGAAATGTGGAAAATGGTCCGTTTTCAAATGTTTTATTTTTGAACGTCAGTTCACATTTGTAGGTGGATCATCAGTGTTAGAGCTAAAATTAGCATGTTTAAAGTGATTTTCATGCTTCCAGGGGCTCGGGAAGTGAATTAAATACCATTTGGAGGCATTTAATGTTCAAGCAAAAACGGCTGATTTTTGACAAAAGAGATAACACCCCCCCATTACGTCATGCTTAAGAAATGTGGAGACTGGTCCGTTTTCAAATGTTTTATTTTTGAACGTCAGTTCACATTTGTAGGTGGATCATCAGTGTTAGAGCTAAAATTAGCATGTTTAAAGTGATTTTCATGCTTCCAGGGGCCCTAAACACAAGATTTATGGAATGGTTAAAAGTGCATGAAAATGGCCAATTTACTCACTCTGAGTTCTCAAAAAGGGTTTCTTCACCCCAGGAAGTTAATTAAATACCATTTGGAGGCATTTAATGTTCAAGCAAAAACGGCTGATTTTTGACAAAAGAGATAACACCCCCCATTACGTCATGCTTCAGAAATGTGGAAATTGGTCCGTTTTCAAATGTTTTATTTTTGAATGTCAGTTCACATTTGTAGGTTGATCATCAGTGTTAGAGCTAAAATTAGCATGTTTAAAGTGATTTTAATGCTTCCAGGGGCCCTAAACACAAGATTTATGGAATGGTTAAAAGTGCATGAAAATGGCCAATTTACTCACTCTGAGTTCTCAAAAAGGGTTTCTTCACCCCGGGAAGTTAATTAAATACCATTTGGAGGCATTTAATGTTCAAGCAAAAACGGCTGATTTTCGACAAAAGAGATAACACCCCCCCATTACGTCATGCTTCAGAAATGTGGAAAATGATCCATTTTCAAAAGTTTTATTTTTGAATGTCAGTTCACATTTGTAGGTGGATCATCAGTGTTAGAGCTAAAATTAGCATGTTTAAAGTGATTTTCATGCTTCCAGGGGCTCGGGAAGTGAATTAAATACTATTTGGAGGCATTTAATGTTCAAGCAAAAACGGCTGATTTTTGACAAAAGAGATAACACCCCCCATTACGTCATGCTTCAGAAATGTGGAAAATGGTCCGTTTTCAAATGTTTTATTTTCGAACGTCAGTTCACATTTGTAGGTTGATCATCAGTGTTAGAGCTAAAATTAGCATGTTTAAAGTGATTTTCATGCTTCCAGGGGCCCTAAACACAAGATTTATGGAATGGTTAAAAGTGTATGAAAATGGCCAATTTACTCACTCTGAGTTCTCAAAAAGAGTTTCTTCACCCCGGGAAGTTAATTAAATACCATTTGGAGGCATTTAATGTTCAAGCAAAAACGGCTGATTTTCGACAAAAGAGATAACACCCCCCATTACATCATGCTTAAGAAATGTGGAGACTGGTCCGTTTTCAAATGTTTTATTTTTGAACGTCAGTTCACATTTGTAGGTGGATCATCAGTGTTAGAGCTAAAATTAGCATGTTTAAAGTGATTTTCATGCTTCCAGGGGCCCTAAACACAAGATTTATGGAATGGTTAAAAGTGCATGAAAATGGCCAATTTACTCACTCTGAGTTCTCAAAAAGGGTTTCTTCACCCCGGGAAGTTAATTAAATACCATTTGGAGGCATTTAATGTTCAAGCAAAAACGGCTGATTTTCGACAAAAGAGATAACACCCCCCCATTACGTCATGCTTCAGAAATGTGGAAAATGATCCGTTTTCAAAAGTTTTATTTTTGAACGTCAGTTCACATTTGTAGGTGGATCATCAGTGTTAGAGCTAAAATTAGCATGTTTAAAGTGATTTTCATGCTTCCAGGGGCTCGGGAAGTGAATTAAATACTATTTGGAGGAATTTAATGTTCAAGCAAAAACGGCTGATTTTTGACAAAAGAGATAACACCCCCCCATTACGTCATGCTTCAGAAATGTGGAAAATAGTCCGTTTTCAAATGTTTTATTTTTGAACGTCAGTTCACATTTGTATGTTGATCATCAGTGTTAGAGCTAAAATTAGCATGTTTAAAGTGATTTTCATGCTTCCAGGGGCCCTAAACACAAGATTTATGGAATGGTTAAAAGTGCATGAAAATGGCCAATTTACTCACTCTGAGTTCTCAAAAAGGGTTTCTTCACCCCAGGAAGTTAATTAAATACCATTTGGAGGCATTTAATGTTCAAGCAAAAACGGCTGATTTTTGACAAAAGAGATAACACCCCCCATTACATCATGCTTAAGAAATGTGGAGACTGGTCCGTTTTCAAATGTTTTATTTTTGAACGTCAGTTCACATTTGTAGGTAGATCATCAGTGTTAGAGCTAAAATTAGCATGTTTAAAGTGATTTTCATGCTTCCAGGGGCCCTAAACACAAGATTTATGGAATGGTTAAAAGTGCATGAAAATGGCCAATTTACTCACTCTGAGTTCTCAAAAAGGGTTTCTTCACCCCAGGAAGTTAATTAAATACCATTTGGAGGCATTTAATGTTCAAGCAAAAACGGCTGATTTTTGACAAAAGAGATAACACCCCCCATTACATCATGCTTAAGAAATGTGGAGACTGGTCCGTTTTCAAATGTTTTATTTTTGAACGTCAGTTCACATTTGTAGGTGGATCATCAGTGTTAGAGCTAAAATTAGCATGTTTAAAGTGATTTTCATGCTTCCAGGGGCCCTAAACACAAGATTTATGGAATGGTTAAAAGTGCATGAAAATGGCCAATTTACTCACTCTGAGTTCTCAAAAAGGGTTTCTTCACCTCGGGAAGTTAATTAAATACCATTTGGAGGCATTTAATGTTCAAGCAAAAACGGCTGATTTTTGACAAAAGAGATAACACCCCCCATTACATCATGCTTAAGAAATGTGGAGACTGGTCCGTTTTCAAATGTTTTATTTTTGAACGTCAGTTCACATTTGTAGGTGGATCATCAGTGTTAGAGCTAAAATTAGCATGTTTAAAGTGATTTTCATGCTTCCAGGGGCCCTAAACACAAGATTTATGGAATGGTTAAAAGTGCATGAAAATGGCCAATTTACTCACTCTGAGTTCTCAAAAAGGGTTTCTTCACCCCGGGAAGTTAATTAAATACCATTTGGAGGCATTTAATGTTCAAGCAAAAACGGCTGATTTTCGACAAAAGAGATAACACCCCCCCATTACGTCATGCTTCAGAAATGTGGAAAATGATCCGTTTTCAAAAGTTTTATTTTTGAACGTCAGTTCACATTTGTAGGTGGATCATCAGTGTTAGAGCTAAAATTAGCATGTTTAAAGTGATTTTCATGCTTCCAGGGGCTCGGGAAGTGAATTAAATACTATTTGGAGGCATTTAATGTTCAAGCAAAAACGGCTGATTTTTGACAAAAGAGATAACACCCCCCCATTATGTCATGCTTCAGAAATGTGGAAAATGGTCCGTTTTCAAATGTTTTATTTTCGAACGTCAGTTCACATTTGTAGGTTGATCATCAGTGTTAGAGCTAAAATTAGCATGTTTAAAGTGATTTTCATGCTTCCAGGGGCCCTAAACACAAGATTTATGGAATGGTTAAAAGTGTATGAAAATGGCCAATTTACTCACTCTGAGTTCTCAAAAAGAGTTTCTTCACCCCGGGAAGGTAATTAAATACCATTTGGAGGCATTTAATGTTCAAGCAAAAACGGCTGATTTTCGACAAAAGAGATAACACCCCCATTATGTCATGCTTCAGAAATGTGGAAAATGGTCCATTTTCAAATGTTTTATTTTTGAACGTCAGTTCACATTTGTAGGTGGATCATCAGTGTTAGAGCTAAAATTAGCATGTTTAAAGTGATTTTCATGCTTCCAGGGGCTCGGAAAGTGAATTAAATACTATTTGGAGGAATTTAATGTTCAAGCAAAAACGGCTGATTTTTGACAAAAGAGATAACACCCCCCCATTACGTCATGCTTCAGAAATGTGGAAAATAGTCCGTTTTCAAATGTTTTATTTTTGAACGTCAGTTCACATTTGTATGTTGATCATCAGTGTTAGAGCTAAAATTAGCATGTTTAAAGTGATTTTCATGCTTCCAGGGGCCCTAAACACAAGATTTATGGAATGGTTAAAAGTGCATGAAAATGGCCAATTTACTCACTCTGAGTTCTCAAAAAGGGTTTCTTCACCCCAGGAAGTTAATTAAATACCATTTGGAGGCATTTAATGTTCAAGCAAAAACGGCTGATTTTTGACAAAAGAGATAACACCCCCCATTACATCATGCTTAAGAAATGTGGAGACTGGTCCGTTTTCAAATGTTTTATTTTTGAACGTCAGTTCACATTTGTAGGTGGATCATCAGTGTTAGAGCTAAAATTAGCATGTTTAAAGTGATTTTCATGCGTCCAGGGGCTCGGGAAGTGAATTAAATACTATTTGGAGGCATTTAATGTTCAAGCAAAAACGGCTGATTTTTGACAAAAGAGATAACACCCCCCCATTATGTCATGCTTCAGAAATGTGGAAAATGGTCCGTTTTCAAATGTTTTATTTTCGAACGTCAGTTCACATTTGTAGGTTGATCATCAGTGTTAGAGCTAAAATTAGCATGTTTAAAGTGATTTTCATGCTTCCAGGGGCCCTAAACACAAGATTTATGGAATGGTTAAAAGTGCATGAAAATGGCCAATTTACTCACTCTGAGTTCTCAAAAAGGGTTTCTTCACCTCAGGAAGTTAATTAAATACCATTTGGAGGCATTTAATGTTCAAGCAAAAACGGCTGATTTTCGACAAAAGAGATAACACCCCCCCATTACGTCATGCTTCAGAAATGTGGAAAATGGTCCGTTTTCAAATGTTTTATTTTCGAACGTCAGTTCACATTTGTAGGTTGATCATCAGTGTTAGAGCTAAAATTAGCATGTTTAAAGTGATTTTCATGCTTCCAGGGGCCCTAAACACAAGATTTATGGAATGGTTAAAAGTGCATGAAAATGGCCAATTTACTCACTCTGAGTTCTCAAAAAGGGTTTCTTCACCTCAGGAAGTTAATTAAATACCATTTGGAGGCATTTAATGTTCAAGCAAAAACGGCTGATTTTCGACAAAAGAGATAACACCCCCCCATTACATCATGCTTCAGAAATGTGGAGACTGGTCCGTTTTCAAATGTTTTATTTTTGAACGTCAGTTCACATTTGTAGGTGGATCATCAGTGTTAGAGCTAAAATTAGCATGTTCAAAAGTGGTTTTCATGCTTCCAGGGGCTCGGGAAGTGAATTAAATACTATTTGGAGGCATTTAATGTTCAAGCAAAAACGGCTGATTTTTGACAAAAGAGATAACACCCCCCCCCATTACGTCATGCTTCAGAAATGTGGAAAATGGTCCGTTTTCAAATGTTTTATTTCTGAACGTCAGTTCACATTTGTAGGTTGATCATCAGTGTTAGAGCTAAAATTAGCATGTTTAAAGTGATTTTCATGCTTCCAGGGGCCCTAAACACAAGATTTATGGAATGGTTAAAAGTGCATGAAAATGGCCAATTTACTCACTCTGAGTTCTCAAAAAGGGTTTCTTCACCCCGGGAAGTTAATTAAATACCATTTGGAGGCATTTAATGTTCAAGCAAAAGCGGCTGATTTTTGACAAAAGAGATAACACCCCCCCCCATTACGGCATGCTTCAGAAATGTGGAAAATGGTCCGTTTTCAAATGTTTTATTTTTGAACGTCAGTTCACATTTGTAGGTTGCTCATCAGTGTTAGAGCTAAAATTAGCATGTTTAAAGTGATTTTCATGCTTCCAGAGGCTCGGGAAGTGAATTAAATACTATTTGGAGGCATTTAATGTTCAAGCAAAAACGGCTGATTTTTGACAAAAGAGATAATACCCCCCCATTACGTCATGCTTCAGAAATGTGGAAAATGGTCCGTTTTCAAATGTTTTATTTTTGAGCGTCAGTTCACATTTGTAGGTTGATCATCAGTGTTAGAGCTAAAATTAGCATGTTTAAAGTGATTTTCATGCTTCCAGGGACTCGGAAAGTGAATTAAATACCATTTGGAGGCATTTAATGTTCAAGCAAAACAGCTGATTTTTGACAAAAGAGATAACACCCCCTCATTACGTCATGCTTCAGAAATGGGGAAAATGGCCCGTTTTCAAATGTTTTATTTTTGAACGTCAGTTCTAATTTGTCGGTTGATCATCAGTGTTAGAGCTAAAATTAGCATGTTTAAAGTGATTTTCATGCTTCCAGGGGCCCTAAACACAAGATTTATGGAATGGTTAAAAGTGCATGAAAATGGCCAATTTACTCACTCTGAGTTCTCAAAAAGGGTTTCTTCACCCCAGGAAGTTAATTAAATACCATTTGGAGGCATTTAATGTTCAAGCAAAAACGGCTGATTTTTGACAAAAGAGATAACACCCCCCATTACGTCATGCTTCAGAAATGTGGAAATTGGTCCGTTTTCAAATGTTTTATTTTTGAATGTCAGTTCACATTTGTAGGTTGATCATCAGTGTTAGAGCTAAAATTAGCATGTTTAAAGTGATTTTAATGCTTCCAGGGGCCCTAAACACAAGATTTATGGAATGGTTAAAAGTGCATGAAAATGGCCAATTTACTCACTCTGAGTTCTCAAAAAGGGTTTCTTCACCCCGGGAAGTTAATTAAATACCATTTGGAGGCATTTAATGTTCAAGCAAAAACGGCTGATTTTCGACAAAAGAGATAACACCCCCCCATTACGTCATGCTTCAGAAATGTGGAAAATGATCCATTTTCAAAAGTTTTATTTTTGAATGTCAGTTCACATTTGTAGGTGGATCATCAGTGTTAGAGCAAAAATTAGCATGTTTAAAGTGATTTTCATGCTTCCAGGGGCTCGGGAAGTGAATTAAATACTATTTGAAGGCATTTAATGTTCAAGCAAAAACGGCTGATTTTTGACAAAAGAGATAACACCCCCCATTACGTCATGCTTCAGAAATGTGGAAAATGGTCCGTTTTCAAATGTTTTATTTTCGAACGTCAGTTCACATTTGTAGGTTGATCATCAGTGTTAGAGCTAAAATTAGCATGTTTAAAGTGATTTTCATGATTCCAGGGGCCCTAAACACAAGATTTATGGAATGGTTAAAAGTGTATGAAAATGGCCAATTTACTCACTCTGAGTTCTCAAAAAGAGTTTCTTCACCCCGGGAAGTTAATTAAATACCATTTGGAGGCATTTAATGTTCAAGCAAAAACGGCTGATTTTCGACAAAAGAGATAACACCCCCCATTACATCATGCTTAAGAAATGTGGAGACTGGTCCGTTTTCAAATGTTTTATTTTTGAACGTCAGTTCACATTTGTAGGTGGATCATCAGTGTTAGAGCTAAAATTAGCATGTTTAAAGTGATTTTCATGCTTCCAGGGGCCCTAAACACAAGATTTATGGAATGGTTAAAAGTGCATGAAAATGGCCAATTTACTCACTCTGAGTTCTCAAAAAGGGTTTCTTCACCCCGGGAAGTTAATTAAATACCATTTGGAGGCATTTAATGTTCAAGCAAAAACGGCTGATTTTCGACAAAAGAGATAACACCCCCCCCATTACGTCATGCTTCAGAAATGTGGAAAATGATCCGTTTTCAAAAGTTTTATTTTTGAACGTCAGTTCACATTTGTAGGTGGATCATCAGTGTTAGAGCTAAAATTAGCATGTTTAAAGTGATTTTCATGCTTCCAGGGGCTCGGGAAGTGAATGAAATACTATTTGGAGGCATTTAATGTTCAAGCAAAAACGGCTGATTTTTGACAAAAGAGATAACACCCCCCCATTATGTCATGCTTCAGAAATGTGGAAAATGGTCCGTTTTCAAATGTTTTATTTTCGAACGTCAGTTCACATTTGTAGGTTGATCATCAGTGTTAGAGCTAAAATTAGCATGTTTAAAGTGATTTTCATGCTTCCAGGGGCCCTAAACACAAGATTTATGGAATGGTTAAAAGTGTATGAAAATGGCCAATTTACTCACTCTGAGTTCTCAAAAAGAGTTTCTTCACCCCGGGAAGGTAATTAAATACCATTTGGAGGCATTTAATGTTCAAGCAAAAACGGCTGATTTTCGACAAAAGAGATAACACCCCCATTATGTCATGCTTCAGAAATGTGGAAAATGGTCCATTTTCAAATGTTTTATTTTTGAACGTCAGTTCACATTTGTAGGTGGATCATCAGTGTTAGAGCTAAAATTAGCATGTTTAAAGTGATTTTCATGCTTCCAGGGGCTCGGGAAGTGAACTAAATACTATTTGGAGGAATTTAATGTTCAAGCAAAAACGGCAGATTTTTGACAAAAGAGATAACACCCCCCATCACATCATGCTTAAGAAATGTGGAGACTGGTCCGTTTTCAAATGTTTTATTTTTGAACGTCAGTTCACATTTGTAGGTGGATCATCAGTGTTAGAGCTAAAATTAGCATGTTTAAAGTGATTTTCATGCTTCCAGGGGCCCTAAACACAAGATTTATGGAATGGTTAAAAGTGCATGAAAATGGCCAATTTACTCACTCTGAGTTCTCAAAAAGAGTTTCTTCACCCCGGGAAGTTAATTAAATACCATTTGGAGGCATTTAATGTTCAAGCAAAAACGGCTGATTTTCGACAAAAGAGATAACACCCCCCCATTACGTCATGCTTCAGAAATTTGGAAAATGATCCGTTTTCAAATGTTTTATTTTTGAACGTCAGTTCACATTTGTAGGTTGATCATCAGTGTTAGAGCTAAAATGAGCATGTTTAAAGTGATTTTCATGCTTCCAGGGGCTCGGGAAGTATATTAAATACTATTTGGAGGCATTTAATGTTCAAGAAAAAACGTCTGATTTTTGACAAAAGAGATAACACCCCCCCATTACGTCATGCTTCAGAAATGTGGAAAATGGTCCGTTTTCAAATGTTTTATTTTTGAACGTCAGTTCACATTTGTAGGTGGATCATCAGTGTTAGAGCTAAAATTAGCATGTTTAAAGTGATTTTCATGCTTCCAGGGGCTCGGGAAGTGAATTAAATACCATTTGGAGGCATTTAATGTTCAAGCAAAAACGGCTGATTTTTGACAAAAGAGATAACACCCCCCCATTACGTCATGCTTCAGAAATGGGGAAAATGGCCCGTTTTCAAATGTTTTATTTTTGAACGTCAGTTCACATTTGTCGGTTGATCATCAGTGTTAGAGCTAAAATTAGCATGTTTAAAGTGATTTTCATGCTTCCAGGGGCCCTAAACACAAGATTTATGGAATGGTTAAAAGTGCATTAAAATGGCCAATTTACTCACTCTGAGTTCTCAAAAAGGGTTTCTTCACCCCGGGAAGTTAATTAAATACCATTTGGAGGCATTTAATGTTCAAGCAAAAACGGCTGATTTTTGACAAAAGAGATAACACCCCCCCCATTACGTCATGCTTCAGAAATGTGGAAAATGGTCCGTTTTCAAATGTTTTATTTTTGAATGTCAGTTCACATTTGTAGGTTGATCATCAGTGTTAGAGCTAAAATTAGCATGTTTAAAGTGATTTTCATGCTTCCAGGGGCCCTAAACACAAGATTTATGGAATGGTTAAAAGTGCATGAAAATGGCCAATTTACTCACTCTGAGTTCTCAAAAAGGGTTTCTTCACCCCGGGAAGTTAATTAAATACCATTTGGAGGCATTTAATGTTCAAGCAAAAACGGCTGATTTTCGACAAAAGAGATAACACCCCCCCATTACGTCATGCTTCAGAAATGTGGAAAATGATCCGTTTTCAAAAGTTTTGTTTTTGAACGTCAGTTCACATTTGTAGGTGGATCATCAGTGTTAGAGCTAAAATTAGCATGTTTAAAGTGATTTTCATGCTTCCAGGGGCTCGGGAAGTGAATTAAATACTATTTGGAGGCATTTAATGTTCAAGCAAAAACGGCTGATTTTTGACAAAAGAGATAACACCCCCCCATTACGTCATGCTTCAGAAATGTGGAAAATGGTCCGTTTTCAAATGTTTTATTTTCGAACGTCAGTTCACATTTGTAGGTTGATCATCAGTGTTAGAGCTAAAATTAGCATGTTTAAAGTGATTTTCATGCTTCCAGGGGCCCTAAACACAAGATTTATGGAATGGTTAAAAGTGTATGAAAATGGCCAATTTACTCATTCTGAGTTCTCAAAAAGAGTTTCTTCACCCCGGGAACTTAATTAAATACCATTTGGAGGCATTTAATGTTCAAGCAAAAACGGCTGATTTTCGACAAAAGAGATAACACCCCCCATTATGTCATGCTTCAGAAATGTGGAAAATGGTCCGTTTTCAAATGTTTTATTTTTGAACGTCAGTTCACATTTGTAGGTGGATCATCAGTGTTAGAGCTAAAATTAGCATGTTTAAAGTGATTTTCATGCTTCCAGGGGCTCGGGAAGTGAATTAAATACTATTTGGAGGAATTTAATGTTCAAGCAAAAACGGCTGATTTTTGACAAAAGAGATAACACCCCCCCATTACGTCATGCTTCAGAAATGTGGAAAATGATCCGTTTTCAAATGTTTTATTTTTGAATGTCAGTTCACATTTGTAGGTTGATCATCAGTGTTAGAGCTAAAATTAGCATGTTTAAAGTGATTTTCATGCTTCCAGGGGCCCTAAACACAAAATTTATTAAATGGTTAAAAGTGCATGAAAATGGCCAATTTACTCACTCTGAGTTCTCAAAAAGGGTTTCTTCACCCCGGGAAGTTAATTAAATACCATTTGGAGGCATTTAATGTTCAAGCAAAAACGGCTGATTTTTGACAAAAGAGATAACACCCCCCCATTACGTCATGCTTCAGAAATGTGGAAAATGGTCAGTTTTCAAATGTTTTATTTTTAATGTCAGTTCACATTTGTAGGTTGATCATCAGTGTTAGAGCTAAAATTAGCATGTTTAAAGTGATTTTCATGCTTCCAGGGGCCCTAAACACAAGATTTATGGAATGGTTAAAAGTGCATGAAAATGGCCAATTTACTCACTCTGAGTTCTCAAAAAGGGTTTCTTCACCCCGGGAAGTTAATTAAATACCATTTGGAGGCATTTAATGTTCAAGCAAAAACGGCTGATTTTCGACAAAAGAGATAACACCCCCCCATTACGTCATGCTTCAGAAATGTGGAAAATGATCCGTTTTCAAAAGATTTATTTTTGAACGTCAGTTCACATTTGTAGGTGGATCATCAGTGTTAGAGCTAAAATTAGCATGTTTAAAGTGATTTTCATGCTTCCAGGGGCTCGGGAAGTGAATTAAATACTATTTGGAGGCATTTAATGTTCAAGCAAAAACGGCTGATTTTTGACAAAAGAGATAACACCCCCCCATTATGTCATGCTTCAGAAATGTGGAAAATGGTCCATTTTCAAATGTTTTATTTTCGAACGTCAGTTCACATTTGTAGGTTGATCATCAGTGTTAGAGCTAAAATTAGCATGTTTAAAGTGATTTTCATGCTTCCAGGGGCCCTAAACACAAAATTTATGGAATGGTTAAAAGTGTATGAAAATGGCCAATTTACTCACTCTGAGTTCTCAAAAAGAGTTTCTTCACCCCGGGAAGGTAATTAAATACCATTTGGAGGCATTTAATGTTCAAGCAAAAACGGCGGATTTTCGACAAAAGAGATAACACCCCCATTATGTCATGCTTCAGAAATGTGGAAAATGGTCCATTTTCAAATGTTTTATTTTTGAACGTCAGTTCACATTTGTAGGTGGATCATCAGTGTTAGAGCTAAAATTAGCATGTTTAAAGTGATTTTCATGCTTCCAGGGGCTCGGGAAGTGAACTAAATACTATTTGGAGAAATTTAATGTTCAAGCAAAAACGGCTGATTTTTGACAAAAGAGATAACACCCCCCATTACATCATGCTTAAGAAATGTGGAGACTGGTCCGTTTTCAAATGTTTTATTTTTGAACGTCAGTTCACATTTGTAGGTGGATCATCAGTGTTAGAGCTAAAATTAGCATGTTTAAAGTGATTTTCATGCTTCCAGGGGCCCTAAACACAAGATTTATGGAATGGTTAAAAGTGCATGAAAATGGCCAATTTACTCACTCTGAGTTCTCAAAAAGAGTTTCTTCACCCCGGGAAGTTAATTAAATACCATTTGGAGGCATTTAATGTTCAAGCAAAAACGGCTGATTTTCGACAAAAGAGATAACACCCCCCCATTACGTCGTGCTTCAGAAATTTGGAAAATGATCCGTTTTCAAATGTTTTATTTTTGAACGTCAGTTCACATTTGTAGGTTGATCATCAGTGTTAGAGCTAAAATTAGCATGTTTAAAGTGATTTTCATGCTTCCAGGGGCTCGGGAAGTATATTAAATACTATTTGGAGGCATTTAATGTTCAAGCAAAAACGGCTGATTTTTGACAAAAGAGATAACACCCCCCCCATTACGTCATGCTTCAGAAATGTGGAAAATGGTCCGTTTTCAAATGTTTTATTTTTGAACGTCAGTTCACATTTGTAGGTTGATCATCAGTGTTAGAGCTAAAATTAGCATGTTTAAAGTGATTTTCATGCTTCCAGGGGCTCGGGAAGTGAATTAAATACCATTTGGAGGCATTTAATGTTCAAGCAAAAACGGCTGTTTTTTGACAAAAGAGATAACACCCCCCCATTACGTCATGCTTCAGAAATGGGGAAAATGGCCCGTTTTCAAATGTTTTATTTTTGAACGTCAGTTCACATTTGTCGGTTGATCATCAGTGTTAGAGCTAAAATTAGCATGTTTAAAGTGATTTTCATGCTTCCAGGGGCCCTAAACACAAGATTTATGGAATGGTTAAAAGTGCATGAAAATGGCCAATTTACTCACTCTGAGTTCTCAAAAAGGGTTTCTTCACCCCGGGAAGTTAATTAAATACCATTTGGAGGCATTTAATGTTCAAGCAAAAACGGCTGATTTTTGATAAAAGAGATAACACCCCCCCCATTACGTCATGCTTCAGAAATGTGGAAAATGGTCCGTTTTCAAATGTTTTATTTTTGAATGTCAGTTCACATTTGTAGGTTGATCATCAGTGTTAGAGCTAAAATTAGCATGTTTAAAGTGATTTTCATGCTTCCAGGGGCCCTAAACACAAGATTTATGGAATGGTTAAAAGTGCATGAAAATGGCCAATTTACTCACTCTGAGTTCTCAAAAAGGGTTTCTTCACCCCGGGAAGTTAATTAAATACCATTTGGAGGCATTTAATGTTCAAGCAAAAACGGCTGATTTTCGACAAAAGAGATAACACCCCCCCATTACGTCATGCTTCAGAAATGTGGAAAATGATCCGTTTTCAAAAGTTTTGTTTTTGAACGTCAGTTCACATTTGTAGGTGGATCATCAGTGTTAGAGCTAAAATTAGCATGTTTAAAGTGATTTTCATGCTTCCAGGGGCCCTAAACACAAGATTTATGGAATGGTTAAAAGTGCATGAAAATGGCCAATTTACTCACTCTGAGTTCTCAAAAAGGGTTTCTTCACCCCGGGAACTTAATTAAATACCATTTGGAGGCATTTAATGTTCAAGCAAAAACGGCTGATTTTCGACAAAAGAGATAACACCCCCCATTATGTCATGCTTCAGAAATGTGGAAAATGGTCCTTTTTCAAATGTTTTATTTTTGAACGTCAGTTCACATTTGTAGGTGGATCATCAGTGTTAGAGCTAAAATTAGCATGTTTAAAGTGATTTTCATGCTTCCAGGGGCTCGGGAAGTGAATTAAATACTATTTGGAGGAATTTAATGTTCAAGCAAAAACGGCTGATTTTTGACAAAAGAGATAACACCCCCCCATTACGTCATGCTTCAGAAATGTGGAAAATGATCCGTTTTCAAATGTTTTATTTTTGAATGTCAGTTCACATTTGTAGGTTGATCATCAGTGTTAGAGCTAAAATTAGCATGTTTAAAGTGATTTTCATGCTTCCAGGGGCCCTAAACACAAAATTTATGGAATGGTTAAAAGTGCATGAAAATGGCCAATTTACTCACTCTGAGTTCTCAAAAAGAGTTTCTTCACCCCGGGAAGTTAATTAAATACCATTTGGAGGCATTTAATGTTCAAGCAAAAACGGCTGATTTTCGACAAAAGAGATAACACCCCCCATTACGTCATGCTTCAGAAATTTGGAAAATGATCCGTTTTCAAAAGTTTTATTTTTGAACGTCAGTTCACATTTGTAGGTGGATCATCAGTGTTAGAGCTAAAATTAGCATGTTTAAAGTGATTTTCATGCTTCCAGGGGCTCGGGAAGTGAATTAAATACTATTTGGAGGCATTTAATGTTCAAGCAAAAACGGCTGATTTTTGACAAAAGAGATAACACCCCCCCATTACGTCATGCTTCAGAAATGTGGAAAATGGTCCGTTTTCAAATGTTTTATTTTCGAACATCAGTTCACATTTGTAGGTTGATCATCAGTGTTAGAGCTAAAATTAGCATGTTTAAAGTGATTTTCATGCTTCCAGGGGCCCTAAACACAAGATTTATGGAATGGTTAAAAGTGCATGAAAATGGCCAATTTACTCACTCTGAGTTCTCAAAAAGGGTTTCTTCACCCCGGGAAGTTAATTAAATACCATTTGGAGGCATTTAATGTTCAAGCAAAAACGGCTGATTTTTGACAAAAGAGATAACACCCCCCCATTACGTCATGCTTCAGAAATGTGGAAAATGGTCAGTTTTCAAATGTTTTATTTTTAATGTCAGTTCACATTTGTAGGTTGATCATCAGTGTTAGAGCTAAAATTAGCATGTTTAAAGTGATTTTCATGCTTCCAGGGGCCCTAAACACAAGATTTATGGAATGGTTAAAAGTGCATGAAAATGGCCAATTTACTCACTCTGAGTTCTCAAAAAGGGTTTCTTCACCCCGGGAAGTTAATTAAATACCATTTGGAGGCATTTAATGTTCAAGCAAAAACGGCTGATTTTCGACAAAAGAGATAACACCCCCCCATTACGTCATGCTTCAGAAATGTGGAAAATGATCCGTTTTCAAAAGATTTATTTTTGAACGTCAGTTCACATTTGTAGGTGGATCATCAGTGTTAGAGCTAAAATTAGCATGTTTAAAGTGATTTTCATGCTTCCAGGGGCTCGGGAAGTGAATTAAATACTATTTGGAGGAATTTAATGTTCAAGCAAAAACGGCTGATTTTTGACAAAAGAGATAACACCCCCCATTACGTCATGCTTCAGAAATGTGGAAAATAGTCCGTTTTCAAATGTTTTATTTTTGAACGTCAGTTCACATTTGTAGGTGGATCATCAGTGTTAGAGCTAAAATTAGCATGTTTAAAGTGATTTTCATGCTTCCAGGGGCCCTAAACACAAGATTTATGGAATGGTTAAAAGTGCATGAAAATGGCCAATTTACTCACTCTGAGTTCTCAAAAAGGGTTTCTTCACCCCAGGAATTTAATTAAATACCATTTGGAGGCATTTAATGTTCAAGCAAAAACGGCTGATTTTTGACAAAAGAGATAACACCCCCCATTACATCATGCTTAAGAAATGTGGAGACTGGTCCGTTTTCAAATGTTTTATTTTTGAACGTCAGTTCACATTTGTAGGTGGATCATCAGTGTTAGAGCTAAAATTAGCATGTTTAAAGTGATTTTCATGCTTCCAGGGGCCCTAAACACAAGATTTATGGAATGGTTAAAAGTGCATGAAAATGGCCAATTTACTCACTCTGAGTTCTCAAAAAGGGTTTCTTCACCTCGGGAAGTTAATTAAATACCATTTGGAGGCATTTAATGTTCAAGCAAAAACGGCTGACTTTTGACAAAAGAGATAACACCACCCCATTACGTCATGCTTCAGAAATGTGGAAAATGGTCCGTTTTCAAATGTTTTATTTTTGAATGTCAGTTCACATTTGTAGGTTGATCATCAGTGTTAGAGCTAAAATTAGCATGTTTAAAGTGATTTTCATGCTTCCAGGGGCCCTAAACACAAGATTTATGGAATGGTTAAAAGTGCATGAAAATGGCCAATTTACTCACTCTGAGTTCTCAAAAAGGGTTTCTTCACCCCGGGAAGTTAATTAAATACCATTTGGAGGCATTTAATGTTTAAGCAAAAACGGCTGATTTTCGACAAAAGAGATAACACCCCCCCATTACGTCATGCTTCAGAAATGTGGAAAATGATCCATTTTCAAAAGTTTTATTTTTGAACGTCAGTTCACATTTGTAGGTGGATCATCAGTGTTAGAGCTAAAATTAGCATGTTTAAAGTGATTTTCATGCTTCCAGGGGCTCGGGAAGTGAATTAAATACTATTTGGAGGCATTTAATGTTCAAGCAAAAACAGCTGATTTTTGACAAAAGAGATAACACCCCCCCATTACGTCATGCTTCAGAAATGTGGAAAATGGTCCGTTTTCAAATGTTTTATTTTCGAACGTCAGTTCACATTTGTAGGTTGATCATCAGTGTTAGAGCTAAAATTAGCATGTTTAAAGTGATTTTCATGCTTCCAGGGGCCCTAAACACAAGATTTATGGAATGGTTAAAAGTGCATGAAAATGGCCAATTTACTCACTCTGAGTTCTCAAAAAGGGTTTCTTCACCTCAGGAAGTTAATTAAATACGATTTGGAGGCATTTAATGTTCAAGCAAAAACGGCTGATTTTCGACAAAAGAGATAACACCCCCCCATTACGTCATGCTTCAGAAATGTGGAAAATGGTCCGTTTTCAAATGTTTTATTTTCGAACGTCAGTTCACATTTGTAGGTTGATCATTAGTGTTAGAGCTAAAATTAGCATGTTTAAAGTGATTTTCATGCTTCCAGGGGCCCTAAACACAAGATTTATGGAATGGTTAAAAGTGCATGAAAATGGCCAATTTACTCACTCTGAGTTCTCAAAAAGGGTTTCTTCACCTCAGGAAGTTAATTAAATACCATTTGGAGGCATTTAATGTTCAAGCAAAAACGGCTGATTTTCGACAAAAGAGATAACACCCCCCCATTACATCATGCTTCAGAAATGTGGAGACTGGTCCGTTTTCAAATGTTTTATTTTTGAACGTCAGTTCACATTTGTAGGTTGATCATCAGTGTTAGAGCTAAAATTAGCATGTTTAAAGTGATTTTCATGCTTCCAGAGGCTCGGGAAGTGAATTAAATATTATTTGGAGGCATTTAATGTTCAAGCAAAAACGGCTGATTTTTGACAAAAGAGATAATACCCCCCCATTACGTCATGCTTCAGAAATGTGGAAAATGGTCCGTTTTCAAATGTTTTATTTTTGAGCGTCAGTTCACATTTGTAGGTTGATCATCAGTGTTAGAGCTAAAATTAGCATGTTTAAAGTGATTTTCATGCTTCCAGGGGCTCGGAAAGTGAATTAAATACCATTTGGAGGCATTTAATGTTCAAGCAAAACAGCTGATTTTTGACAAAAGAGATAACACCCCCTCATTACGTCATGCTTCAGAAATGGGGAAAATGGCCCATTTTCAAATGTTTTATTTTTGAACGTCAGTTCACATTTGTCGGTTGATCATCAGTGTTAGAGCTAAAATTAGCATGTTTAAAGTGATTTTCATGCTTCCAGGGGCCCTAAACACAAGATTTATGGAATGGTTAAAAGTGCATGAAAATGGCCAATTTACTCACTCTGAGTTCTCAAAAAGAGTTTCTTCACCCCGGGAAGTTAATTAAATACCATTTGGAGGCATTTAATGTTCAAGCAAAAACGGCTGATTTTCAACAAAAGAGATAACACCCCCCATTACGTCATGCTTCAGAAATGTGGAAAATGGTCCGTTTTCAAATGTTTTATTTTTGAACGTCAGTTCACATTTGTAGGTCGATCATCAGTGTTAGAGCTAAAATTAGCATGTTTAAAGTGATTTTCATGCTTCCAGGGGCTCGGGAAGTGAATTAAATACCATTTGGAGGCATTTAATGTTCAAGCAAAAACGGCTGATTTTTGACAAAAGAGATAACACCCCCCCATTACGTCATGCTTAAGAAATGTGGAGACTGGTCCGTTTTCAAATGTTTTATTTTTGAACGTCAGTTCACATTTGTAGGTGGATCATCAGTGTTAGAGCTAAAATTAGCATGTTTAAAGTGATTTTAATGCTTCCAGGGGCCCTAAACACAAGATTTATGGAATGGTTAAAAGTGCATGAAAATGGCCAATTTACTCACTCTGAGTTCTCAAAAAGGGTTTCTTCACCCCGGGAAGTTAATTAAATACCATTTGGAGGCATTTAATGTTCAAGCAAAAACGGCTGATTTTCGACAAAAGAGATAACACCCCCCCATTACGTCATGCTTCAGAAATGTGGAAAATGATCCGTTTTCAAAAGTTTTATTTTTGAACGTCAGTTCACATTTGTAGGTTGATCATCAGTGTTAGAGCTAAAATTAGCATGTTTAAAGTGATTTTCATGCTTCCAGAGGCTCGGGAAGTGAATTAAATATTATTTGGAGGCATTTAATGTTCAAGCAAAAACGGCTGATTTTTGACAAAAGAGATAATACCCCCCCATTACGTCATGCTTCAGAAATGTGGAAAATGGTCCGTTTTCAAATGTTTTATTTTTGAGCGTCAGTTCACATTTGTAGGTTGATCATCAGTGTTAGAGCTAAAATTAGCATGTTTAAAGTGATTTTCATGCTTCCAGGGGCTCGGAAAGTGAATTAAATACCATTTGGAGGCATTTAATGTTCAAGCAAAACAGCTGATTTTTGACAAAAGAGATAACACCCCCTCATTACGTCATGCTTCAGAAATGGGGAAAATGGCCCGTTTTCAAATGTTTTATTTTTGAACGTCAGTTCACATTTGTCGGTTGATCATCAGTGTTAGAGCTAAAATTAGCATGTTTAAAGTGATTTTCATGCTTCCAGGGGCCCTAAACACAAGATTTATGGAATGGTTAAAAGTGCATGAAAATGGCCAATTTACTCACTCTGAGTTCTCAAAAAGAGTTTCTTCACCCCGGGAAGTTAATTAAATACCATTTGGAGGCATTTAATGTTCAAGCAAAAACGGCTGATTTTCAACAAAAGAGATAACACCCCCCCATTACGTCATGCTTCAGAAATGTGGAAAATGGTCCGTTTTCAAATGTTTTATTTTTGAACGTCAGTTCACATTTGTAGGTCGATCATCAGTGTTAGAGCTAAAATTAGCATGTTTAAAGTGATTTTCATGCTTCCAGGGGCTCGGGAAGTGAATTAAATACCATTTGGAGGCATTTAATGTTCAAGCAAAAACGGCTGATTTTTGACAAAAGAGATAACACCCCCCCATTACGTCATGCTTAAGAAATGTGGAGACTGGTCCGTTTTCAAATGTTTTATTTTTGAACGTCAGTTCACATTTGTAGGTGGATCATCAGTGTTAGAGCTAAAATTAGCATGTTTAAAGTGATTTTAATGCTTCCAGGGGCCCTAAACACAAGATTTATGGAATGGTTAAAAGTGCATGAAAATGGCCAATTTACTCACTCTGAGTTCTCAAAAAGGGTTTCTTCACCCCAGGAAGTTAATTAAATACCATTTGGAGGCATTTAATGTTCAAGCAAAAACGGCTGATTTTTGACAAAAGAGATAACACCCCCCCATTACGTCATGCTTCAGAAATGTGGAAAATGGTCCGTTTTCAAATGTTTTATTTTCGAACGTCAGTTCACATTTGTAGGTTGATCATCAGTGTTAGAGCTAAAATTAGCATGTTTAAAGTGATTTTCATGCTTCCAGGGGCCCTAAACACAAGATTTATGGAATGGTTAAAAGTGCATGAAAATGGCCAATTTACTCACTCTGAGTTCTCAAAAAGGGTTTCTTCACCCCAGGAAGTTAATTAAATACCATTTGGAGGCATTTAATGTTCAAGCAAAAACGGCTGATTTTTGACAAAAGAGATAACACCCCCCCATTACGTCATGCTTCAGAAATGTGGAAATTGGTCCGTTTTCAAATGTTTTATTTTTGAATGTCAGTTCACATTTGTAGGTTGATCATCAGTGTTAGAGCTAAAATTAGCATGTTTAAAGTGATTTTAATGCTTCAAGGGGCCCTAAACACAAGATTTATGGAATGGTTAAAAGTGCATGAAAATGGCCAATTTACTCACTCTGAGTTCTCAAAAAGGGTTTCTTCACCCCGGGAAGTTAATTAAATACCATTTGGAGGCATTTAATGTTCAAGCAAAAACGGCTGATTTTCGACAAAAGAGATAACACCCCCCCATTACGTCATGCTTCAGAAATGTGGAAAATGATCCGTTTTCAAAAGTTTTATTTTTGAACGTCAGTTCACATTTGTAGGTGGATCATCAGTGATAGAGCTAAAATTAGCATGTTTAAAGTGATTTTCATGCTTCCAGGGGCTCGGGAAGTGAATTAAATACTATTTGGAGGCATTTAATGTTCAAGCAAAAACGGCTGATTTTTGACAAAAGAGATAACACCCCCCCATTACGTCATGCTTCAGAAATGTGGAAAATGGTCCGTTTTCAAATGTTTTATTTTCGAACGTCAGTTCACATTTGTAGGTTGATCATCAGTGTTAGAGCTAAAATTAGCATGTTTAAAGTGATTTTCATGCTTCCAGGGGCCCTAAACACAAGATTTATGGAATGGTTAAAAGTGCATGAAAATGGCCAATTTACTCACTCTGAGTTCTCAAAAAGGGTTTCTTCACCTCAGGAAGTTAATTAAATACCATTTGGAGGCATTTAATGTTTAAGCAAAAACGGCTGATTTTCGACAAAAGAGATAACACCCCCCCATTACATCATGCTTCAGAAATGTGGAAAATGGTCCGTTTTCAAATGTTTTATTTTTGAACGTCAGTTCACATTTGTAGGTGGATCATCAGTGTTAGAGCTAAAATTAGCATGTTTAAAGTGGTTTTCATGCTTCCAGGGGCTCGGGAAGTGAATTAAATACTATTTGGAGGCATTTAATGTTCAAGCAAAAACGGCTGATTTTTGACAAAAGAGATAACACCCCCCCCATTACGTCATGCTTCAGAAATGTGGAAAATGGTCCGTTTTCAAATGTTTTATTTTTGAACGTAAGTTCACATTTGTAGGTTGATCATCAGTGTTAGAGCTAAAATTAGCATGTTTAAAGTGATTTTCATGCTTCCAGGGGCCCTAAACACAAGATTTATGGAATGGTTAAAAGTGCATGAAAATGGCCAATTTACTCACTCTGAGTTCTCAAAAAGGGTTTCTTCACCCCGGGAAGTTAATTAAATACCATTTGGAGGCATTTAATGTTCAAGCAAAAGCGGCTGATTTTTGACAAAAGAGATAACACCCCCCTCATTACGGCATGCTTCAGAAATGTGGAAAATGGTCCGTTTTCAAATGTTTTATTTTTGAACGTCAGTTCACATTTGTAGGTTGATCATCAGTGTTAGAGCTAAAATTAGCATGTTTAAAGTGATTTTCATGCTTCCAGGGGCTCGGGAAGTGAATTAAATACTATTTGGAGGCATTTAATGTTCAAGCAAAAACGGCTGATTTTTGACAAAAGAGATAACACCCCCCCATTACGTCATGCTTCAGAAATGTGGAAAATGGTCCGTTTTCAAATGTTTTATTTTTGAACGTCAGTTCACATTTGTAGGTTGATCATCAGTGTTAGAGCTAAAATTAGCATGTTTAAAGTGATTTTCATGCTTCCAGGGGCTCGGGAAGTGAATTAAATACCATTTGGAGGCATTTAATGTTCAAGCAAAAACAGCTGATTTTTGACAAAAGAGATAACACCCCCCCATTACGTCATGCTTCAGAAATGGGGAAAATGGCCCGTTTTCAAATGTTTTATTTTTGAACGTCAGTTCACATTTGTCGGTTGGTCATCAGTGTTAGAGCCAAAATTAGCATGTTTAAAGTGATTTTCATGCTTCCAGGGGCCCTAAACACAAGATTTATGGAATGGTTAAAAGTGCATGAAAATGGCCAATTTACTCACTCTGAGTTCTCAAAAAGAGTTTCTTCACCCCGGGAAGTTAATTAAATACCATTTGGAGGCATTTAATGTTCAAGCAAAAACGGCTGATTTTCGACAAAAGAGATAACACCCCCCCATTACGTCATGCTTCAGAAATGTGGAAAATGGTCCGTTTTCAAATGTTTTATTTTTGAACGTCAGTTCACATTTGTAGGTGGATCATCAGTGTTAGAGCTAAAATTAGCATGTTTAAAGTGATTTTCATGCTTCCAGGGGCTCGGGAAGTGAATTAAATACTATTTGGAGGAATTTAATGTTCAAGCAAAAACGACTGATTTTTGACAAAAGAGATAACACCCCCCCCGTTACGTCATGCTTCAGAAATGTGGAAAATAGTCCGTTTTCAAATGTTTTATTTTTGAACGTCAGTTCACATTTGTATGTTGATCATCAGTGTTAGAGCTAAAATTAGCATGTTTAAAGTGATTTTCATGCTTCCAGGGGCTCGGGAAGTGAATTAAATACTATTTGGAGGCATTTAATGTTCAAGCAAAAACGGCTGATTTTTGACAAAAGAGATAACACCCCCCCATTACGTCATGCTTCAGAAATGTGGAAAATGGTCCGTTTTCAAATGTTTTATTTTTGAACGTCAGTTCACATTTGTAGGTTGATCATCAGTGTTAGAGCTAAAATTAGCATGTTTAAAGTGATTTTCATGCTTCCAGGGGCTCGGGAAGTGAATTAAATACCATTTGGAGGCATTTAATGTTCAAGCAAAAACAGCTGATTTTTGACAAAAGAGATAACACCCCCCCATTACGTCATGCTTCAGAAATGGGGAAAATGGCCCGTTTTCAAATGTTTTATTTTTGAACGTCAGTTCACATTTGTCGGTTGGTCATCAGTGTTAGAGCCAAAATTAGCATGTTTAAAGTGATTTTCATGCTTCCAGGGGCCCTAAACACAAGATTTATGGAATGGTTAAAAGTGCATGAAAATGGCCAATTTACTCACTCTGACTTCTCAAAAAGAGTTTCTTCACCCCGGGAAGTTAATTAAATACCATTTGGAGGCATTTAATGTTCAAGCAAAAACGGCTGATTTTCGACAAAAGAGATAACACCCCCCCATTACGTCATGCTTCAGAAATGTGGAAAATGGTCCGTTTTCAAATGTTTTATTTTTGAACGTCAGTTCACATTTGTAGGTGGATCATCAGTGTTAGAGCTAAAATTAGCATGTTTAAAGTGATTTTCATGCTTCCAGGGGCTCGGGAAGTGAATTAAATACTATTTGGAGGAATTTAATGTTCAAGCAAAAACGACTGATTTTTGACAAAAGAGATAACACCCCCCCCGTTACGTCATGCTTCAGAAATGTGGAAAATAGTCCGTTTTCAAATGTTTTATTTTTGAACGTCAGTTCACATTTGTATGTTGATCATCAGTGTTAGAGCTAAAATTAGCATGTTTAAAGTGATTTTCATGCTTCCAGGGGCCCTAAACACAAGATTTATGGAATGGTTAAAAGTGCATGAAAATGGCCAATTTACTCACTCTGAGTTCTCAAAAAGGGTTTCTTCACCCCAGGAAGTTAATTAAATACCATTTGGAGGCATTTAATGTTCAAGCAAAAACGGCTGATTTTTGACAAAAGAGATAACACCCCCCAATTACATCATGCTTAAGAAATGTGGAGACTGGTCCGTTTTCAAATGTTTTATTTTTGAACGTCAGTTCACATTTGTAGGTGGATCATCAGTGTTAGAGCTAAAATTAGCATGTTTAAAGTGATTTTCATGCTTCCAGGGGCCCTAAACACAAGATTTATGGAATGGTTAAAAGTGCATGAAAATGGCCAATTTACTCACTCTGAGTTCTCAAAAAGGGTTTCTTCACCCCGGGAAGTTAATTAAATACCATTTGGAGGCATTTAATGTTCAAGCAAAAACGGCTCGTTTTTTGACAAAAGAGATAACACCCCCCATTACGTCATGCTTCAGAAATGTGGAAAATGGTCCTTTTTCAAATGTTTTATTTTTGAATGTCAGTTCACATTTGTAGGTTGATCATCAGTGTTAGAGCTAAAATTAGCATGTTTAAAGTGATTTTCATGCTTCCAGGGGCCCTAAACACAAGATTTATGGAATGGTTAAAAGTTCATGAAAATGGCCAATTTACTCACTCTGAGTTCTCAAAAAGGGTTTCTTCATCCCGGGAAGTTAATTAAATACCATTTGGAGGCATTTAATGTTCAAGCAAAAACGGCTGATTTTCGACAAAAGAGATAACACCCCCCCATTACGTCATGCTTCAGAAATGTGGAAAATGATCCGTTTTCAAATGTTTTATTTTTGAACGTCAGTTCACATTTGTAGGTGGATCATCATTGTTAGAGCTAAAATTAGCATGTTTAAAGTGATTTTCATGCTTCCAGGGGCTCGGGAAGTGAATTAAATACTATTTGGAGGCATTTAATGTTCAAGCAAAAACGGCTGATTTTTTACAAAAGAGATAACACCCCCCCATTACGTCATGCTTCAGAAATGTGGAAAATAGTCCGTTTTCAAATGTTTTATTTTTTAACGTCAGTTCACATTTGTAGGTGAATCAGCACTGTTAGAGCTAAAAATTAGCATGTTTAAAGTGATTTTCATGCTTCCAGGGGCCCTAAACACAAGATTTATGGAAAGGTTTAAAGTGCATGAAAATGGCCAATTTACTCACTCTGAGTTCTCAAAAAGGGTTTCTTCACCCCGGGAAGTTAATTAAATACCATTTGGAGGCATTTAATGTTTAAGTGGAGAAGTGTGGCTCACGGTGTAGAGCAGGCAGACCCAGAAGCTGAGGTCAGACCCGGGACCAGGGTTCAATTCCCGTCGCGGCAGGGTCTTGAGCTCAAACGTCCACGGACTTGATAATTCTCGCTTCGGTGCCTGCTCTAGTCATGGGTTCTCACTCTGCAACTCTGGGCATTAGCTTGCTTAATCTCCACAACGGCCCCCCGCGGCGGGATGCCTGGCTTTCACCTTGGGGATGCCCTGTAGGGGCTATCTCACAGGGAAAAGCCAGGACGGGTTCCCAATGCAAAAGCGCCGGGACACCCCGTTAGGGGTAGCCGTGCGCTATATAAGTATCGCGAAATTTAAATTTAATGTTCAAGCAAAAACGGCTGATTTTTGACAAAAGAGATAACACCCCCCCCATTACGTCATGCTTCAGAAACGTGGAAAATGGTCAGTTTTCAAATGTTTTATTTTTGAACGTCAGTTCACATTTGTATGTTGATCATCAGTGTTAGAGCTAAAATTAGCATGTTTAAAGTGATTTTCATGCTTCCAGGGGCCCTAAACACAAGATTTATGAAATGGTTAAAAGTGCATGAAAATGGCCAATTTACTCACTCTGAGTTCTCAAAAAGAGTTTCTTCACCCCGGGAACTTAATTAAATACCATTTGGAGGCATTTAATGTTCAAGCAAAAACGGCTGATTTTCGACAAAAGAGATAACACCCCCCATTATGTCATGCTTCAGAAATGTGGAAAATGGTCCGTTTTCAAATGTTTTATTTTTGAACGTCAGTTCACATTTGTAGGTGGATCATCAGTGTTAGAGCTAAAATTAGCATGTTTAAAGTGATTTTCATGCTTCCAGGGGCTCGGGAAGTGAATTAAATACTATTTGGAGGAAATTTAATGTTCAAGCAAAAATGGCTGATTTTTGACAAAAGAGATAACACCCCCCCATTACGTCATGCTTCAGAAATGTGGAAAATGATCCGTTTTCAAATGTTTTATTTTTGAATGTCAGTTCACATTTGTAGGTTGATCATCAGTGTTGGAGCTAAAATTAGCATGTTTAAAGTGATTTTCATGCTTCCAGGGGCCCTAAACACAAGATTTATGGAATGGTTAAAAGTGCATGAAAATGGCCAATTTACTCACTCTGAGTTCTCAAAAAGAGTTTCTTCACCCCGGGAAGTTAATTAAATACCATTTGGAGGCATTTAATGTTCAAGCAAAAACGGCTGATTTTTGACAAAAGAGATAACACCCCCCCATTACGTCATGCTTCAGAAATTTGGAAAATGATCCGTTTTCAAAAGTTTTATTTTTGAACGTCAGTTCACATTTGTAGGTGGATCATCAGTGTTAGAGCTAAAATTAGCATGTTTAAAGTGATTTTCATGCTTCCAGGGGCTCGGGAAGTGAATTAAATACTATTTGGAGGCATTTAATGTTCAAGCAAAAACGGCTGATTTTTGACAAAAGAGATAACACCCCCCCATTACGTCATGCTTCAGAAATGTGGAAAATGGTCCGTTTTCAAATGTTTTATTTTCGAACGTCAGTTCACATTTGTAGGTTGATCATCAGTGTTAGAGCTAAAATTAGCATGTTTAAAGTGATTTTCATGCTTCCAGGGGCCCTAAACACAAGATTTATGGAATGGTTAAAAGTGCATGAAAATGGCCAATTTACTCACTCTGAGCTCTCAAAAAGGGTTTCTTCACCCCGGGAAGTTAATTAAATACCATTTGGAGGCATTTAATGTTCAAGCAAAAACGGCTGATTTTTGACAAAAGAGATAACACCCCCCCATTACGTCATGCTTCAGAAATGTGGAAAATGGTCAGTTTTCAAATGTTTTATTTTTAATGTCAGTTCACATTTGTAGGTTGATCATCAGTGTTAGAGCTAAAATTAGCATGTTTAAAGTGATTTTCATGCTTCCAGGGGCCCTAAACACAAGATTTATGGAATGGTTAAAAGTGCATGAAAATGGCCAATTTACTCACTCTGAGTTCTCAAAAAGGGTTTCTTCACCCCGGGAAGTTAATTAAATACCATTTGGAGGCATTTAATGTTCAAGCAAAAACAGCTGATTTTCGACAAAAGAGATAACACCCCCCCATTACGTCATGCTTCAGAAATGTGGAAAATGATCCGTTTTCAAAAGTTTTATTTTTGAACGTCAGTTCACATTTGTAGGTGGATCATCAGTGTTAGAGCTAAAATTAGCATGTTTAAAGTGATTTTCATGCTTCCAGGGGCTCGGGAAGTGAATTAAATACTATTTGGAGGCATTTAATGTTCAAGCAAAAACGGCTGATTTTTGACAAAAGAGATAACACCCCCCCATTATGTCATGCTTCAGAAATGTGGAAAATGGTCCGTTTTCAAATGTTTTATTTTCGAACGTCAGTTCACATTTGTAGGTTGATCATCAGTGTTAGAGCTAAAATTAGCATGTTTAAAGTGATTTTCATGCTTCCAGGGGCCCTAAACACAAAATTTATGGAATGGTTAAAAGTGTATGAAAATGGCCAATTTACTCACTCTGAGTTCTCAAAAAGAGTTTCTTCACCCCGGGAAGGTAATTAAATACCATTTGGAGGCATTTAATGTTCAAGCAAAAACGGCTGATTTTTGACAAAAGAGATAACACCCCCCATTACATCATGCTTAAGAAATGTGGAGACTGGTCCGTTTTCAAATGTTTTATTTTTGAACGTCAGTTCACATTTGTAGGTGGATCATCAGTGTTAGAGCTAAAATTAGCATGTTTAAAGTGATTTTCATGCTTCCAGGGGCCCTAAACACAAGATTTATGGAATGGTTAAAAGTGCATGAAAATGGCCAATTTACTCACTCTGAGTTCTCAAAAAGGGTTTCTTCACCCCAGGAAGTTAATTAAATACCATTTGGAGGCATTTAATGTTCAAGCAAAAACGGCTGATTTTTGACAAAAGAGATAACACCCCCCATTACATCATGCTTAAGAAATGTGGAGACTGGTCCGTTTTCAAATGTTTTATTTTTGAACGTCAGTTCACATTTGTAGGTGGATCATCAGTGTTAGAGCTAAAATTAGCATTTTTAAAGTGATTTTCATGCTTCCAGGGGCCCTAAACACAAGATTTATGGAATGGTTAAAAGTGCATGAAAATGGCCAATTTACTCACTCTGAGTTCTCAAAAAGGGTTTCTTCACCTCAGGAAGTTAATTAAATACCAATTGGAGGCATTTAATGTTCAAGCAAAAACGGCTGACTTTTAACAAAAGAGATAACACCACCCCATTACGTCATGCTTCAGAAATGTGGAAAATGGTCCGTTTTCAAATGTTTTATTTTTGAATGTCAGTTCACATTTGTAGGTTGATCATCAGTGTTAGAGCTAAAATTAGCATGTTTAAAGTGATTTTCATGCTTCCAGGGGCCCTAAACACAAGATTTATGGAATGGTTAAAAGTGCATGAAAATGGCCAATTTACTCACTCTGAGTTCTCAAAAAGGGTTTCTTCACCCCGGGAAGTTAATTAAATACCATTTGGAGGCATTTAATGTTCAAGCAAAAACGGCTGATTTTCGACAAAAGAGATAACACCCCCCCATTACGTCATGCTTCAGAAATGTGGAAAATGATCCGTTTTCAAAAGTTTTATTTTTGAACGTCAGTTCACATTTGTAGGTGGATCATCAGTGTTAGAGCTAAAATTAGCATGTTTAAAGTGATTTTCATGCTTCCAGGGGCTCGGGAAGTGAATTAAATACTATTTGGAGGCATTTAATGTTCAAGCAAAAACAGCTGATTTTTGACAAAAGAGATAACACCCCCCCATTACGTCATGCTTCAGAAATGTGGAAAATGGTCCGTTTTCAAATGTTTTATTTTCGAACGTCAGTTCACATTTGTAGGTTGATCATCAGTGTTAGAGCTAAAATTAGCATGTTTAAAGTGATTTTCATGCTTCCAGGGGCCCTAAACACAAGATTTATGGAATGGTTAAAAGTGCATGAAAATGGCCAATTTACTCACTCTAAGTTCTCAAAAAGGGTTTCTTCACCTCAGGAAGTTAATGAAATACCATTTGGAGGCATTTAATGTTCAAGCAAAAACGGCTGATTTTCGACAAAAGAGATAACACCCCCCCATTACGTCATGCTTCAGAAATGTGGAAAATGGTCCGTTTTCAAATGTTTTATTTTCGAACGTCAGTTCACATTTGTAGGTTGATCATCAGTGTTAGAGCTAAAATTAGCATGTTTAAAGTGATTTTCATGCTTCCAGGGGCCCTAAACACAAGATTTATGGAATGGTTAAAAGTGCATGAAAATGGCCAATTTACTCACTCTGAGTTCTCAAAAAGGGTTTCTTCACCTCAGGAAGTTAATTAAATACCATTTGGAGGCATTTAATGTTCAAGCAAAAACGGCTGATTTTCGACAAAAGAGATAACACCCCCCCATTACATCATGCTTCAGAAATGTGGAGACTGGTCCGTTTTCAAATGTTTTATTTTTGAACGTCAGTTCACATTTGTAGGTGGATCATCAGTGTTAGAGCTAAAATTAGCATGTTCAAAAGTGGTTTTCATGCTTCCAGGGGCTCGGGAAGTGAATTAAATACTATTTGGAGGCATTTAATGTTCAAGCAAAAACGGCTGATTTTTGACAAAAGAGATATCACCCCCCCCCATTACGTCATGCTTCAGAAATGTGGAAAATGGTCCGTTTTCAAATGTTTTATTTCTGAACGTCAGTTCACATTTGTAGGTTGATCATCAGTGTTAGAGCTAAAATTAGCATGTTTAAAGTGATTTTCATGCTTCCAGGGGCCCTAAACACAAGATTTATGGAATGGTTAAAAGTGCATGAAAATGGCCAATTTACTCACTCTGAGTTCTCAAAAAGGGTTTCTTCACCCCGGGAAGTTAATTAAATACCATTTGGAGGCATTTAATGTTCAAGCAAAAGCGGCTGATTTTTGACAAAAGAGATAACACCCCCCCCATTACGGCATGCTTCAGAAATGTGGAAAATGGTCCGTTTTCAAATGTTTTATTTTTGAACGTCAGTTCACATTTGTAGGTTGATCATCAGTGTTAGAGCTAAAATTAGCATGTTTAAAGTGATTTTCATGCTTCCAGAGGCTCGGGAAGTGAATTAAATACTATTTGGAGGCATTTAATGTTCAAGCAAAAACGGCTGATTTTTGACAAAAGAGATAATACCCCCCCATTACGTCATGCTTCAGAAATGTGGAAAATGGTCCGTTTTCAAATGTTTTATTTTTGAGCGTCAGTTCACATTTGTAGGTTGATCATCAGTGTTAGAGCTAAAATTAGCATGTTTAAAGTGATTTTCATGCTTCCAGGGGCTCGGAAAGTGAATTAAATACGATTTGGAGGCATTTAATGTTCAAGCAAAACAGCTGATTTTTGACAAAAGAGATAACACCCCCTCATTACGTCATGCTTCAGAAATGGGGAAAATGGCCCGTTTTCAAATGTTTTATTTTTGAACGTCAGTTCACATTTGTCGGTTGATCATCAGTGTTAGAGCTAAAATTAGCATGTTTAAAGTGATTTTCATGCTTCCAGGGGCCCTAAACACAAGATTTATGGAATGGTTAAAAGTGCATGAAAATGGCCAATTTACTCACTCTGAGTTCTCAAAAAGAGTTTCTTCACCCCGGGAAGTTAATTAAATACCATTTGGAGGCATTTAATGTTCAAGCAAAAACGGCTGATTTTTGACAAAAGAGATAACACCCCCCATTACATCATGCTTAAGAAATGTGGAGACTGGTCCGTTTTCAAATGTTTTATTTTTGAACGTCAGTTCACATTTGTAGGTGGATCATCAGTGTTAGAGCTAAAATTAGCATTTTTAAAGTGATTTTCATGCTTCCAGGGGCCCTAAACACAAGATTTATGGAATGGTTAAAAGTGCATGAAAATGGCCAATTTACTCACTCTGAGTTCTCAAAAAGGGTTTCTTCACCTCAGGAAGTTAATTAAATACCATTTGGAGGCATTTAATGTTCAAGCAAAAACGGCTGACTTTTAACAAAAGAGATAACACCACCCCATTACGTCATGCTTCAGAAATGTGGAAAATGGTCCGTTTTCAAATGTTTTATTTTTGAATGTCAGTTCACATTTGTAGGTTGATCATCAGTGTTAGAGCTAAAATTAGCATGTTTAAAGTGATTTTCATGCTTCCAGGGGCCCTAAACACAAGATTTATGGAATGGTTAAAAGTGCATGAAAATGGCCAATTTACTCACTCTGAGTTCTCAAAAAGGGTTTCTTCACCCCGGGAAGTTAATTAAATACCATTTGGAGGCATTTAATGTTCAAGCAAAAACGGCTGATTTTCGACAAAAGAGATAACACCCCCCCATTACGTCATGCTTCAGAAATGTGGAAAATGATCCGTTTTCAAAAGTTTTATTTTTGAACGTCAGTTCACATTTGTAGGTGGATCATCAGTGTTAGAGCTAAAATTAGCATGTTTAAAGTGATTTTCATGCTTCCAGGGGCTCGGGAAGTGAATTAAATACTATTTGGAGGCATTTAATGTTCAAGCAAAAACAGCTGATTTTTGACAAAAGAGATAACACCCCCCCATTACGTCATGCTTCAGAAATGTGGAAAATGGTCCGTTTTCAAATGTTTTATTTTCGAACGTCAGTTCACATTTGTAGGTTGATCATCAGTGTTAGAGCTAAAATTAGCATGTTTAAAGTGATTTTCATGCTTCCAGGGGCCCTAAACACAAGATTTATGGAATGGTTAAAAGTGCATGAAAATGGCCAATTTACTCACTCTAAGTTCTCAAAAAGGGTTTCTTCACCTCAGGAAGTTAATGAAATACCATTTGGAGGCATTTAATGTTCAAGCAAAAACGGCTGATTTTTGACAAAAGAGATATCACCCCCCCCCATTACGTCATGCTTCAGAAATGTGGAAAATGGTCCGTTTTCAAATGTTTTATTTCTGAACGTCAGTTCACATTTGTAGGTTGATCATCAGTGTTAGAGCTAAAATTAGCATGTTTAAAGTGATTTTCATGCTTCCAGGGGCCCTAAACACAAGATTTATGGAATGGTTAAAAGTGCATGAAAATGGCCAATTTACTCACTCTGAGTTCTCAAAAAGGGTTTCTTCACCCCGGGAAGTTAATTAAATACCATTTGGAGGCATTTAATGTTCAAGCAAAAGCGGCTGATTTTTGACAAAAGAGATAACACCCCCCCCCATTACGGCATGCTTCAGAAATGTGGAAAATGGTCCGTTTTCAAATGTTTTATTTTTGAACGTCAGTTCACATTTGTAGGTTGATCATCAGTGTTAGAGCTAAAATTAGCATGTTTAAAGTGATTTTCATGCTTCCAGAGGCTCGGGAAGTGAATTAAATACTATTTGGAGGCATTTAATGTTCAAGCAAAAACGGCTGATTTTTGACAAAAGAGATAATACCCCCCCATTACGTCATGCTTCAGAAATGTGGAAAATGGTCCGTTTTCAAATGTTTTATTTTTGAGCGTCAGTTCACATTTGTAGGTTGATCATCAGTGTTAGAGCTAAAATTAGCATGTTTAAAGTGATTTTCATGCTTCCAGGGGCTCGGAAAGTGAATTAAATACGATTTGGAGGCATTTAATGTTCAAGCAAAACAGCTGATTTTTGACAAAAGAGATAACACCCCCTCATTACGTCATGCTTCAGAAATGGGGAAAATGGCCCGTTTTCAAATGTTTTATTTTTGAACGTCAGTTCACATTTGTCGGTTGATCATCAGTGTTAGAGCTAAAATTAGCATGTTTAAAGTGATTTTCATGCTTCCAGGGGCCCTAAACACAAGATTTATGGAATGGTTAAAAGTGCATGAAAATGGCCAATTTACTCACTCTGAGTTCTCAAAAAGAGTTTCTTCACCCCGGGAAGTTAATTAAATACCATTTGGAGGCATTTAATGTTCAAGCAAAAACGGCTGATTTTCGACAAAAGAGATAACACCCCCCCATTACGTCATGCTTCAGAAATGTGGAAAAATGGTCCGTTTTCAAATGTTTTATTTTTGAACGTCAGTTCACATTTGTAGGTGGATCATCAGTGTTAGAGCTAAAATTAGCATGTTTAAAGTGATTTTCATGCTTCCAGGGGCTCGGGAAGTGAATTAAATACCATTTGGAGGCATTTAATGTTCAAGCAAAAACGGCTGATTTTTGACAAAAGAGATAACACCCCCCCATTACGTCATGCTTAAGAAATGTGGAGACTGGTCCGTTTTCAAATGTTTTATTTTTGAACGTCAGTTCACATTTGTAGGTGGATCATCAGTGTTAGAGCTAAAATTAGCATGTTTAAAGTGATTTTCATGCTTCCAGGGGCCCTAAACACAAGATTTATGGAATGGTTAAAAGTGCATGAAAATGGCCAATTTACTCACTCTGAGTTCTCAAAAAGGGTTTCTTCACCCCAGGAAGTTAATTAAATACCATTTGGAGGCATTTAATGTTCAAGCAAAAACGGCTGATTTTTGACAAAAGAGATAACACCCCCCCATTACGTCATGCTTCAGAAATGTGGAAATTGGTCCGTTTTCAAATGTTTTATTTTTGAATGTCAGTTCACATTTGTAGGTTGATCATCAGTGTTAGAGCTAAAATTAGCATGTTTAAAGTGATTTTAATGCTTCCAGGGGCCCTAAACACAAGATTTATGGAATGGTTAAAAGTGCATGAAAATGGCCAATTTACTCACTCTGAGTTCTCAAAAAGGGTTTCTTCACCCCGGGAAGTTAATTAAATACCATTTGGAGGCATTTAATGTTCAAGCAAAAACGGCTGATTTTCGACAAAAGAGATAACACCCCCCCATTACGTCATGCTTCAGAAATGTGGAAAATGATCCGTTTTCAAAAGTTTTATTTTTGAACGTCAGTTCACATTTGTAGGTGGATCATCAGTGATAGAGCTAAAATTAGCATGTTTAAAGTGATTTTCATGCTTCCAGGGGCTCGGGAAGTGAATTAAATACTATTTGGAGGCATTTAATGTTCAAGCAAAAACGGCTGATTTTTGACAAAAGAGATAACACCCCCCCATTACGTCATGCTTCAGAAATGTGGAAAATGGTCCGTTTTCAAATGTTTTATTTTCGAACGTCAGTTCACATTTGTAGGTTGATCATCAGTGTTAGAGCTAAAATTAGCATGTTTAAAGTGATTTTCATGCTTCCAGGGGCCCTAAACACAAGATTTATGGAATGGTTAAAAGTGCATGAAAATGGCCAATTTACTCACTCTGAGTTCTCAAAAAGGGTTTCTTCACCTCAGGAAGTTAATTAAATACCATTTGGAGGCATTTAATGTTTAAGCAAAAACGGCTGATTTTCGACAAAAGAGATAACACCCCCCCATTACATCATGCTTCAGAAATGTGGAAAATGGTCCGTTTTCAAATGTTTTATTTTTGAACGTCAGTTCACATTTGTAGGTGGATCATCAGTGATAGAGCTAAAATTAGCATGTTTAAAGTGATTTTCATGCTTCCAGGGGCCCTAAACACAAGATTTATGGAATGGTTAAAAGTGCATGAAAATGGCCAATTTACTCACTCTGAGTTCTCAAAAAGGGTTTCTTCACCCCGGGAAGTTAATTAAATACCATTTGGAGGCATTTAATGTTCAAGCAAAAACGGCTGATTTTTGACAAAAGAGATAACCCCCCCCATTACGTCATGCTTCAGAAATGTGGAAAATGGTCAGTTTTCAAATGTTTTATTTTTAATGTCAGTTCACATTTGTAGGTTGATCATCAGTGTTAGAGCTAAAATTAGCATGTTTAAAGTGATTTTCATGCTTCCAGGGGCCCTAAACACAAGATTTATGGAATGGTTAAAAGTGCATGAAAATGGCCAATTTACTCACTCTGAGTTCTCAAAAAGGGTTTCTTCACCCCGGGAAGTTAATTAAATACCATTTGGAGGCATTTAATGTTCAAGCAAAAACGGCTGATTTTCGACAAAAGAGATAACACCCCCCCATTACGTCATGCTTCAGAAATGTGGAAAATGATCCGTTTTCAAAAGTTTTATTTTTGAACGTCAGTTCACATTTGTAGGTGGATCATCAGTGTTAGAGCTAAAATTAGCATGTTTAAAGTGATTTTCATGCTTCCAGGGGCTCGGGAAGTGAATTAAATACTATTTGGAGGCATTTAATGTTCAAGCAAAAACGGCTGATTTTTGACAAAAGAGATAACACCCCCCCATTATGTCATGCTTCAGAAATGTGGAAAATGGTCCGTTTTCAAATGTTTTATTTTCGAACGTCAGTTCACATTTGTAGGTTGATCATCAGTGTTAGAGCTAAAATTAGCATGTTTAAAGTGATTTTCATGCTTCCAGGGGCCCTAAACACAAAATTTATGGAATGGTTAAAAGTGTATGAAAATGGCCAATTTACTCACTCTGAGTTCTCAAAAAGAGTTTCTTCACCCCGGGAAGGTAATTAAATACCATTTGGAGGCATTTAATGTTCAAGCAAAAACGGCTGATTTTCGACAAAAGAGATAACACCCCCATTATGTCATGCTTCAGAAATGTGGAAAATGGTCCATTTTCAAATGTTTTATTTTTGAACGTCAGTTCACATTTGTAGGTGGATCATCAGTGTTAGAGCTAAAATTAGCATGTTTAAAGTGATTTTCATGCTTCCAGGGGCTCGGGAAGTGAATTAAATACTATTTGGAGGAATTTAATGTTCAAGCAAAAACGGCTGATTTTTGACAAAAGAGATAACACCCCCCCATTACGTCATGCTTCAGAAATGTGGAAAATAGTCCGTTTTCAAATGTTTTATTTTTGAACGTCAGTTCACATTTGTATGTTGATCATCAGTGTTAGAGCTAAAATTAGCATGTTTAAAGTGATTTTCATGCTTCCAGGGGCTCGGGAAGTGAATTAAATACTATTTGGAGGCATTTAATGTTCAAGCAAAAACAGCTGATTTTTGACAAAAGAGATAACACCCCCCCATTACGTCATGCTTCAGAAATGTGGAAAATGGTCCGTTTTCAAATGTTTTATTTTCGAACGTCAGTTCACATTTGTAGGTTGATCATCAGTGTTAGAGCTAAAATTAGCATTTTTAAAGTGATTTTCATGCTTCCAGGGGCCCTAAACACAAGATTTATGGAATGGTTAAAAGTGCATGAAAATGGCCAATTTACTCACTCTGAGTTCTCAAAAAGGGTTTCTTCACCTCAGGAAGTTAATTAAATACCATTTGGAGGCATTTAATGTTCAAGCAAAAACGGCTGATTTTCGACAAAAGAGATAACACCCCCATTACATCATGCTTCAGAAATGTGGAGACTGGTCCGTTTTCAAATGTTTTATTTTTGAACGTCAGTTCACATTTGTAGGTGGATCATCAGTGTTAGAGCTAAAATTAGCATGTTCAAAAGTGGTTTTCATGCTTCCAGGGGCTCGGGAAGTGAATTAAATACTATTTGGAGGCATTTAATGTTCAAGCAAAAACGGCTGATTTTTGACAAAAGAGATATCACCCCCCCCCCATTACGTCATGCTTCAGAAATGTGGAAAATGGTCCGTTTTCAAATGTTTTATTTCTGAACGTCAGTTCACATTTGTAGGTTGATCATCAGTGTTAGAGCTAAAATTAGCATGTTTAAAGTGATTTTCATGCTTCTAGGGGCCCTAAACACAAGATTTATGGAATGGTTAAAAGTGCATGAAAATGGCCAATTTACTCACTCTGAGTTCTCAAAAAGGGTTTCTTCACCCCGGGAAGTTAATTAAATACCATTTGGAGGCATTTAATGTTCAAGCAAAAGCGGCTGATTTTTGACAAAAGAGATAACACCCCCCCCCATTACGGCATGCTTCAGAAATGTGGAAAATGGTCCGTTTTCAAATGTTTTATTTTTGAACGTCAGTTCACATTTGTAGGTTGATCATCAGTGTTAGAGCTAAAATTAGCATGTTTAAAGTGATTTTCATGCTTCCAGAGGCTCGGGAAGTGAATTAAATACTATTTGGAGGCATTTAATGTTCAAGCAAAAACGGCTGATTTTTGACAAAAGAGATAATACCCCCCATTACGTCATGCTTCAGAAATGTGGAAAATGGTCCGTTTTCAAATGTTTTATTTTTGAGCGTCAGTTCACATTTGTAGGTTGATCATCAGTGTTAGAGCTAAAATTAGCATGTTTAAAGTGATTTTCATGCTTCCAGGGGCTCGGAAAGTGAATTAAATACCATTTGGAGGCATTTAATGTTCAAGCAAAACAGCTGATTTTTGACAAAAGAGATAACACCCCCTCATTACGTCATGCTTCAGAAATGGGGAAAATGGCCCGTTTTCAAATGTTTTATTTTTGAACGTCAGTTCACATTTGTCGGTTGATCATCAGTGTTAGAGCTAAAATTAGCATGTTTAAAGTGATTTTCATGCTTCCAGGGGCCCTAAACACAAGATTTATGGAATGGTTAAAAGTGCATGAAAATGGCCAATTTACTCACTCTGAGTTCTCAAAAAGAGTTTCTTCACCCCGGGAAGTTAATTAAATACCATTTGGAGGCATTTAATGTTCAAGCAAAAACGGCTGATTTTCGACAAAAGAGATAACACCCCCCCATTACGTCATGCTTCAGAAATGTGGAAAATGGTCCGTTTTCAAATGTTTTATTTTTGAACGTCAGTTCACATTTGTAGGTGGATCATCAGTGTTAGAGCTAAAATTAGCATGTTTAAAGTGATTTTCATGCTTCCAGGGGCTCGGGAAGTGAATTAAATACCATTTGGAGGCATTTAATGTTCAAGCAAAAACGGCTGATTTTTGACAAAAGAGATAACACCCCCCCATTACGTCATGCTTAAGAAATGTGGAGACTGGTCCGTTTTCAAATGTTTTATTTTTGAACGTCAGTTCACATTTGTAGGTGGATCATCAGTGTTAGAGCTAAAATTAGCATGTTTAAAGTGATTTTCATGCTTCCAGGGGCCCTAAACACAAGATTTATGGAATGGTTAAAAGTGCATGAAAATGGCCAATTTACTCACTCTGAGTTCTCAAAAAGGGTTTCTTCACCCCAGGAAGTTAATTAAATACCATTTGGAGGCATTTAATGTTCAAGCAAAAACGGCTGATTTTTGACAAAAGAGATAACACCCCCCCATTACGTCATGCTTCAGAAATGTGGAAATTGGTCCGTTTTCAAATGTTTTATTTTTGAATGTCAGTTCACATTTGTAGGTTGATCATCAGTGTTAGAGCTAAAATTAGCATGTTTAAAGTGATTTTAATGCTTCCAGGGGCCCTAAACACAAGATTTATGGAATGGTTAAAAGTGCATGAAAATGGCCAATTTACTCAGTCTGAGTTCTCAAAAAGGGTTTCTTCACCCCGGAAGTTAATTAAATACCATTTGGAGGCATTTAATGTTCAAGCAAAAACGGCTGATTTTCGACAAAAGAGATAACACCCCCCCATTACGTCATGCTTCAGAAATGTGGAAAATGATCCGTTTTCAAAAGTTTTATTTTTGAACGTCAGTTCACATTTGTAGGTGGATCATCAGTGATAGAGCTAAAATTAGCATGTTTAAAGTGATTTTCATGCTTCCAGGGGCTCGGGAAGTGAATTAAATACTATTTGGAGGCATTTAATGTTCAAGCAAAAACGGCTGATTTTTGACAAAAGAGATAACACCCCCCCATTACGTCATGCTTCAGAAATGTGGAAAATGGTCCGTTTTCAAATGTTTTATTTTCGAACGTCAGTTCACATTTGTAGGTTGATCATCAGTGTTAGAGCTAAAATTAGCATGTTTAAAGTGATTTTCATGCTTCCAGGGGCCCTAAACACAAGATTTATGGAATGGTTAAAAGTGCATGAAAATGGCCAATTTACTCACTCTGAGTTCTCAAAAAGGGTTTCTTCACCTCAGGAAGTTAATTAAATACCATTTGGAGGCATTTAATGTTTAAGCAAAAACGGCTGATTTTCGACAAAAGAGATAACACCCCCCCATTACATCATGCTTCAGAAATGTGGAAAATGATCCGTTTTCAAAAGTTTTATTTTTGAACGTCAGTTCACATTTGTAGGTGGATCATCAGTGTTAGAGCTAAAATTAGCATGTTTAAAGTGATTTCCATGCTTCCAGGGGCTCGGGAAGTGAATTAAATACTATTTGGAGGCATTTAATGTTCAAGCAAAAACGGCTGATTTTTGACAAAAGAGATAACACCCCCCATTACGTCATGCTTCAGAAATGTGGAAAATGGTCCGTTTTCAAATGTTTTATTTTCGAACGTCAGTTCACATTTGTAGGTTGATCATCAGTGTTAGAGCTAAAATTAGCATGTTTAAAGTGATTTTCATGCTTCCAGGGGCCCTAAACACAAGATTTATGGAATGGTTAAAAGTGCATGAAAATGGCCAATTTACTCACTCTGAGTTCTCAAAAAGGGTTTCTTCACCTCAGGAAGTTAATTAAATACCATTTGGAGGCATTTAATGTTTAAGCAAAAACGGCTGATTTTCGACAAAAGAGATAACACCCCCCCATTACATCATGCTTCAGAAATGTGGAAAATGGTCCGTTTTCAAATGTTTTATTTTTGAACGTCAGTTCACATTTGTAGGTGGATCATCAGTGTTAGAGCTAAAATTAGCATGTTTAAAGTGGTTTTCATGCTTCCAGGGGCTCGGGAAGTGAATTAAATACTATTTGGAGGCATTTAATGTTCAAGCAAAAACGGCTGATTTTTGACAAAAGAGATAACACCCCCCCCATTACGTCATGCTTCAGAAATGTGGAAAATGGTCCGTTTTCAAATGTTTTATTTTTGAACGTAAGTTCACATTTGTAGGTTGATCATCAGTGTTAGAGCTAAAATTAGCATGTTTAAAGTGATTTTCATGCTTCCAGGGGCCCTAAACACAAGATTTATGGAATGGTTAAAAGTGCATGAAAATGGCCAATTTACTCACTCTGAGTTCTCAAAAAGGGTTTCTTCACCCCGGGAAGTTAATTAAATACCATTTGGAGGCATTTAATGTTCAAGCAAAAACGGCTCGTTTTTTGACAAAAGAGATAACACCCCCCCATTACGTCATGCTTCAGAAATGTGGAAAATGGTCCGTTTTCAAATGTTTTATTTTTGAATGTCAGTTCACATTTGTAGGTTGATCATCAGTGTTAGAGCTAAAATTAGCATGTTTAAAGTGATTTTCATGCTTCCAGGGGCCCTAAACACAAGATTTATGGAATGGTTAAAAGTTCATGAAAATGGCCAATTTACTCACTCTGAGTTCTCAAAAAGGGTTTCTTCATCCCGGGAAGTTAATTAAATACCATTTGGAGGCATTTAATGTTCAAGCAAAAACGGCTGATTTTCGACAAAAGAGATAACACCCCCCCATTACGTCATGCTTCAGAAATGTGGAAAATGATCCGTTTTCAAATGTTTTATTTTTGAACGTCAGTTCACATTTGTAGGTGGATCATCATTGTTAGAGCTAAAATTAGCATGTTTAAAGTGATTTTCATGCTTCCAGGGGCTCGGGAAGTGAATTAAATACTATTTGGAGGCATTTAATGTTCAAGCAAAAACGGCTGATTTTTTACAAAAGAGATAACACCCCCCCATTACGTCATGCTTCAGAAATGTGGAAAATAGTCCGTTTTCAAATGTTTTATTTTTTAACGTCAGTTCACATTTGTAGGTGAATCAGCACTGTTAGAGCTAAAAATTAGCATGTTTAAAGTGATTTTCATGCTTCCAGGGGCCCTAAACACAAGATTTATGGAAAGGTTTAAAGTGCATGAAAATGGCCAATTTACTCACTCTGAGTTCTCAAAAAGGGTTTCTTCACCCCGGGAAGTTAATTAAATACCATTTGGAGGCATTTAATGTTCAAGCAAAAACGGCTGATTTTTGACAAAAGAGATAACACCCCCCCCATTACGTCATGCTTCAGAAATGTGGAAAATGGTCAGTTTTCAAATGTTTTATTTTTGAACGTCAGTTCACATTTGTATGTTGATCATCAGTGTTAGAGCTAAAATTAGCATGTTTAAAGTGATTTTCATGCTTCCAGGGGCCCTAAACACAAGATTTATGAAATGGTTAAAAGTGCATGAAAATGGCCAATTTACTCACTCTGAGTTCTCAAAAAGAGTTTCTTCACCCCGGGAACTTAATTAAATACCATTTGGAGGCATTTAATGTTCAATCAAAAACGGCTGATTTTCGACAAAAGAGATAACACCCCCCATTATGTCATGCTTCAGAAATGTGGAAAATGGTCCGTTTTCAAATGTTTTATTTTTGAACGTCAGTTCACATTTGTAGGTGGATCATCAGTGTTAGAGCTAAAATTAGCATGTTTAAAGTGATTTTCATGCTTCCAGGGGCTCGGGAAGTGAATTAAATACTATTTGGAGGAATTTAATGTTCAAGCAAAAACGGCTGATTTTTGACAAAAGAGATAACACCCCCCCATTACGTCATGCTTCAGAAATGTGGAAAATGATCCGTTTTCAAATGTTTTATTTTTGAATGTCAGTTCACATTTGTAGGTTGATCATCAGTGTTAGAGCTAAAATTAGCATGTTTAAAGTGATTTTCATGCTTCCAGGGGCCCTAAACACAAGATTTATGGAATGGTTAAAAGTGCATGAAAATGGCCAATTTACTCACTCTGAGTTCTCAAAAAGAGTTTCTTCACCCCGGGAAGTTAATTAAATACCATTTGGAGGCATTTAATGTTCAAGCAAAAACGGCTGATTTTCGACAAAAGAGATAACACCCCCCCATTACGTCATGCTTCAGAAATTTGGAAAATGATCCGTTTTCAAAAGTTTTATTTTTGAACGTCAGTTCACATTTGTAGGTGGATCATCAGTGTTAGAGCTAAAATTAGCATGTTTAAAGTGATTTTCATGCTTCCAGGGGCTCGGGAAGTGAATTAAATACTATTTGGAGGCATTTAATGTTCAAGCAAAAACGGCTGATTTTTGACAAAAGAGATAACACCCCCCCATTACGTCATGCTTCAGAAATGTGGAAAATGGTCCGTTTTCAAATGTTTTATTTTCGAACGTCAGTTCACATTTGTAGGTTGATCATCAGTGTTAGAGCTAAAATTAGCATGTTTAAAGTGATTTTCATGCTTCCAGGGGCCCTAAACACAAGATTTATGGAATGGTTAAAAGTGCATGAAAATGGCCAATTTACTCACTCTGAGTTCTCAAAAAGGGTTTCTTCACCCCGGGAAGTTAATTAAATACCATTTGGAGGCATTTAATGTTCAAGCAAAAACGGCTGATTTTTGACAAAAGAGATAACAACCCCCCATTACGTCATGCTTCAGAAATGTGGAAAATGGTCAGTTTTCAAATGTTTTATTTTTAATGTCAGTTCACATTTGTAGGTTGATCATCAGTGTTAGAGCTAAAATTAGCATGTTTAAAGTGATTTTCATGCTTCCAGGGGCCCTAAACACAAGATTTATGGAATGGTTAAAAGTGCATGAAAATGGCCAATTTACTCACTCTGAGTTCTCAAAAAGGGTTTCTTCACCCCGGGAAGTTAATTAAATACCATTTGGAGGCATTTAATGTTCAAGCAAAAACGGCTGATTTTCGACAAAAGAGATAACACCCCCCCATTACGTCATGCTTCAGAAATGTGGAAAATGATCCGTTTTCAAAAGTTTTATTTTTGAACGTCAGTTCACATTTGTAGGTGGATCATCAGTGTTAGAGCTAAAATTAGCATGTTTAAAGTGATTTTCATGCTTCCAGGGGCTCGGGAAGTGAATTAAATACTATTTGGAGGCATTTAATGTTCAAGCAAAAATGGCTGATTTTTGACAAAAGAGATAACACCCCCCCATTATGTCATGCTTCAGAAATGTGGAAAATGGTCCGTTTTCAAATGTTTTATTTTCGAACGTCAGTTCACATTTGTAGGTTGATCATCAGTGTTAGAGCTAAAATTAGCATGTTTAAAGTGATTTTCATGCTTCCAGGGGCCCTAAACACAAAATTTATGGAATGGTTAAAAGTGTATGAAAATGGCCAATGTACTCACTCTGAGTTCTCAAAAAGAGTTTCTTCACCCCGGGAAGGTAATTAAATACCATTTGGAGGCATTTAATGTTCAAGCAAAAACGGCTGATTTTCGACAAAAGAGATAACACCCCCATTATGTCATGCTCCAGAAATGTGGAAAATGGTCCATTTTCAAATGTTTTATTTTTGAACGTCAGTTCACATTTGTAGGTGGATCATCAGTGTTAGAGCTAAAATTAGCATGTTTAAAGTGATTTTCAAGCTTCCAGGGGCTCGGGAAGTGAATTAAATACTATTTGGAGGAATTTAATGTTCAAGCAAAAACGGCTGATTTTTGACAAAAGAGATAACACCCCCCCATTACGTCATGCTTCAGAAATGTGGAAAATAGTCCGTTTTCAAATGTTTTATTTTTGAACGTCAGTTCACATTTGTATGTTGATCATCAGTGTTAGAGCTAAAATTAGCATGTTTAAAGTGATTTTCATGCTTCCAGGGGCTCGGGAAGTGAATTAAATACTATTTGGAGGAATTTAATGTTCAAGCAAAAATGGCTGATTTTTGACAAAAGAGATAACACCCCCCGTTACGTCATGCTTCAGAAATGTGGAAAATAGTCCGTTTTCAAATGTTTTATTTTTGAACGTCAGTTCACATTTGTATGTTGATCATCAGTGTTATAGCTAAAATTAGCATGTTTAAAGTGATTTTCATGCTTCCAGGGGCCCTAAACACAAGATTTATGGAATGGTTAAAAGTGCATGAAAATGGCCAATTTACTCACTCTGAGTTCTCAAAAAGGGTTTCTTCACCCCAGGAAGTTAATTAAATACCATTTGGAGGCATTTAATGTTCAAGCAAAAACGGCTGATTTTTGACAAAAGAGATAACACCCCCCCATTACGTCATGCTTCAGAAATGTGGAAATTGGTCCGTTTTCAAATGTTTTATTTTTGAATGTCAGTTCACATTTGTAGGTTGATCATCAGTGTTAGAGCTAAAATTAGCATGTTTAAAGTGATTTTAATGCTTCCAGGGGCCCTAAACACAAGATTTATGGAATGGTTAAAAGTGCATGAAAATGGCCAATTTACTCAGTCTGAGTTCTCAAAAAGGGTTTCTTCACCCCGGAAGTTAATTAAATACCATTTGGAGGCATTTAATGTTCAAGCAAAAACGGCTGATTTTCGACAAAAGAGATAACACCCCCCCATTACGTCATGCTTCAGAAATGTGGAAAATGATCCGTTTTCAAAAGTTTTATTTTTGAACGTCAGTTCACATTTGTAGGTGGATCATCAGTGATAGAGCTAAAATTAGCATGTTTAAAGTGATTTTCATGCTTCCAGGGGCTCGGGAAGTGAATTAAATACTATTTGGAGGCATTTAATGTTCAAGCAAAAACGGCTGATTTTTGACAAAAGAGATAACACCCCCCCATTACGTCATGCTTCAGAAATGTGGAAAATGGTCCGTTTTCAAATGTTTTATTTTCGAACGTCAGTTCACATTTGTAGGTTGATCATCAGTGTTAGAGCTAAAATTAGCATGTTTAAAGTGATTTTCATGCTTCCAGGGGCCCTAAACACAAGATTTATGGAATGGTTAAAAGTGCATGAAAATGGCCAATTTACTCACTCTGAGTTCTCAAAAAGGGTTTCTTCACCTCAGGAAGTTAATTAAATACCATTTGGAGGCATTTAATGTTTAAGCAAAAACGGCTGATTTTCGACAAAAGAGATAACACCCCCCCATTACATCATGCTTCAGAAATGTGGAAAATGGTCCGTTTTCAAATGTTTTATTTTTGAACGTCAGTTCACATTTGTAGGTGGATCATCAGTGTTAGAGCTAAAATTAGCATGTTTAAAGTGGTTTTCATGCTTCCAGGGGCTCGGGAAGTGAATTAAATACTATTTGGAGGCATTTAATGTTCAAGCAAAAACGGCTGATTTTTGACAAAAGAGATAACACCCCCCCCATTACGTCATGCTTCAGAAATGTGGAAAATGGTCCGTTTTCAAATGTTTTATTTTTGAACGTAAGTTCACATTTGTAGGTTGATCATCAGTGTTAGAGCTAAAATTAGCATGTTTAAAGTGATTTTCATGCTTCCAGGGGCCCTAAACACAAGATTTATGGAATGGTTAAAAGTGCATGAAAATGGCCAATTTACTCACTCTGAGCTCTCAAAAAGGGTTTCTTCACCCCGGGAAGTTAATTAAATACCATTTGGAGGCATTTAATGTTCAAGCAAAAGCGGCTGATTTTTGACAAAAGAGATAACACCCCCCTCATTACGGCATGCTTCAGAAATGTGGAAAATGGTCCGTTTTCAAATGTTTTATTTTTGAACGTCAGTTCACATTTGTAGGTTGATCATCAGTGTTAGAGCTAAAATTAGCATGTTTAAAGTGATTTTCATGCTTCCAGGGGCTCGGGAAGTGAATTAAATACTATTTGGAGGCATTTAATGTTCAAGCAAAAACGGCTGATTTTTGACAAAAGAGATAACACCCCCCCATTACGTCATGCTTCAGAAATGTGGAAAATGGTCCGTTTTCAAATGTTTTATTTTTGAACGTCAGTTCACATTTGTAGGTTGATCATCAGTGTTAGAGCTAAAATTAGCATGTTTAAAGTGATTTTCATGCTTCCAGGGGCTCGGGAAGTGAATTAAATACCATTTGGAGGCATTTAATGTTCAAGCAAAAACAGCTGATTTTTGACAAAAGAGATAACACCCCCCCATTACGTCATGCTTCAGAAATGGGGAAAATGGCCCGTTTTCAAATGTTTTATTTTTGAACGTCAGTTCACATTTGTCGGTTGGTCATCAGTGTTAGAGCCAAAATTAGCATGTTTAAAGTGATTTTCATGCTTCCAGGGGCCCTAAACACAAGATTTATGGAATGGTTAAAAGTGCATGAAAATGGCCAATTTACTCACTCTGAGTTCTCAAAAAGAGTTTCTTCACCCCGGGAAGTTAATTAAATACCATTTGGAGGCATTTAATGTTCAAGCAAAAACGGCTGATTTTCGACAAAAGAGATAACACCCCCCCATTACGTCATGCTTCAGAAATGTGGAAAATGGTCCGTTTTCAAATGTTTTATTTTTGAACGTCAGTTCACATTTGTAGGTGGATCATCAGTGTTAGAGCTAAAATTAGCATGTTTAAAGTGATTTTCATGCTTCCAGGGGCTCGGGAAGTGAATTAAATACTATTTGGAGGAATTTAATGTTCAAGCAAAAACGACTGATTTTTGACAAAAGAGATAACACCCCCCCCGTTACGTCATGCTTCAGAAATGTGGAAAATAGTCAGTTTTCAAATGTTTTATTTTTGAACGTCAGTTCACATTTGTATGTTGATCATCAGTGTTAGAGCTAAAATTAGCATGTTTAAAGTGATTTTCATGCTTCCAGGGGCTCGGGAAGTGAATTAAATACCAATTGGAGGCATTTAATGTTCAAGCAAAAACGGCTGATTTTTGACAAAAGAGATAACACCCCCCCATTACGTCATGCTTCAGAAATGTGGAAATTGGTCCGTTTTCAAATGTTTTATTTTTGAATGTCAGTTCACATTTGTAGGTTGATCATCAGTGTTAGAGCTAAAATTAGCATGTTTAAAGTGATTTTCATGCTTCCAGGGGCTTGGGAAGTGAATTAAATACCATTTGGAGGCATTTAATGTTCAAGCAAAAACGGCTGATTTTTGACAAAAGAGATAACACCCCCCCATTACGTCATGCTTAAGAAATGTGGAGACTGGTCCGTTTTCAAATGTTTTATTTTTGAACGTCAGTTCACATTTGTAGGTGGATCCTCAGTGTTAGAGCTAAAATTAGCATGTTTAAAGTGATTTTCATGCTTCCAGGGGCCCTAAACACAAGATTTATGGAATGGTTAAAAGTGCATGAAAATGGCCAATTTACTCACTCTGAGTTCTCAAAAAGGGTTTCTTCACCCCAGGAAGTTAATTAAATACCATTTGGAGGCATTTAATGTTCAAGCAAAAACGGCTGATTTTTGACAAAAGAGATAACACCCCCCCATTACGTCATGCTTCAGAAATGTGGAAATTGGTCCGTTTTCAAATGTTTTATTTTTGAATGTCAGTTCACATTTGTAGGTTGATCATCAGTGTTAGAGCTAAAATTAGCATGTTTAAAGTGATTTTAATGCTTCCAGGGGCCCTAAACACAAGATTTATGGAATGGTTAAAAGTGCATGAAAATGGCCAATTTACTCACTCTGAGTTCTCAAAAATTGTTTCTTCACCCCGGGAAGTTAATTAAATACCATTTGGAGGCATTTAATGTTCAAGCAAAAACGGCTGATTTTCGACAAAAGAGATAACACCCCCCCATTACGTCATGCTTCAGAAATGTGGAAAATGATCCGTTTTCAAAAGTTTTATTTTTGAACGTCAGTTCACATTTGTAGGTGGATCATCAGTGATAGAGCTAAAATTAGCATGTTTAAAGTGATTTCCATGCTTCCAGGGGCTCGGGAAGTGAATTAAATACTATTTGGAGGCATTTAATGTTCAAGCAAAAACGGCTGATTTTTGACAAAAGAGATAACACCCCCCATTACGTCATGCTTCAGAAATGTGGAAAATGGTCCGTTTTCAAATGTTTTATTTTCGAACGTCAGTTCACATTTGTAGGTTGATCATCAGTGTTAGAGCTAAAATTAGCATGTTTAAAGTGATTTTCATGCTTCCAGGGGCCCTAAACACAAGATTTATGGAATGGTTAAAAGTGCATGAAAATGGCCAATTTACTCACTCTGAGTTCTCAAAAAGGGTTTCTTCACCTCAGGAAGTTAATTAAATACCATTTGGAGGCATTTAATGTTTAAGCAAAAACGGCTGATTTTCGACAAAAGAGATAACACCCCCCCATTACATCATGCTTCAGAAATGTGGAAAATGGTCCGTTTTCAAATGTTTTATTTTTGAACGTCAGTTCACATTTGTAGGTGGATCATCAGTGTTAGAGCTAAAATTAGCATGTTTAAAGTGGTTTTCATGCTTCCAGGGGCTCGGGAAGTGAATTAAATACTATTTGGAGGCATTTAATGTTCAAGCAAAAACGGCTGATTTTTGACAAAAGAGATAACACCCCCCCCATTACGTCATGCTTCAGAAATGTGGAAAATGGTCCGTTTTCAAATGTTTTATTTTTGAACGTAAGTTCACATTTGTAGGTTGATCATCAGTGTTAGAGCTAAAATTAGCATGTTTAAAGTGATTTTCATGCTTCCAGGGGCCCTAAACACAAGATTTATGGAATGGTTAAAAGTGCATGAAAATGGCCAATTTACTCACTCTGAGTTCTCAAAAAGGGTTTCTTCACCCCGGGAAGTTAATTAAATACCATTTGGAGGCATTTAATGTTCAAGCAAAAACGGCTCGTTTTTTGACAAAAGAGATAACACCCCCCCATTACGTCATGCTTCAGAAATGTGGAAAATGGTCCGTTTTCAAATGTTTTATTTTTGAATGTCAGTTCACATTTGTAGGTTGATCATCAGTGTTAGAGCTAAAATTAGCATGTTTAAAGTGATTTTCATGCTTCCAGGGGCCCTAAACACAAGATTTATGGAATGGTTAAAAGTTCATGAAAATGGCCAATTTACTCACTCTGAGTTCTCAAAAAGGGTTTCTTCATCCCGGGAAGTTAATTAAATACCATTTGGAGGCATTTAATGTTCAAGCAAAAACGGCTGATTTTCGACAAAAGAGATAACACCCCCCCATTACGTCATGCTTCAGAAATGTGGAAAATGATCCGTTTTCAAATGTTTTATTTTTGAACGTCAGTTCACATTTGTAGGTGGATCATCATTGTTAGAGCTAAAATTAGCATGTTTAAAGTGATTTTCATGCTTCCAGGGGCTCGGGAAGTGAATTAAATACTATTTGGAGGCATTTAATGTTCAAGCAAAAACGGCTGATTTTTTACAAAAGAGATAACACCCCCCCATTACGTCATGCTTCAGAAATGTGGAAAATAGTCCGTTTTCAAATGTTTTATTTTTTAACGTCAGTTCACATTTGTAGGTGAATCAGCACTGTTAGAGCTAAAAATTAGCATGTTTAAAGTGATTTTCATGCTTCCAGGGGCCCTAAACACAAGATTTATGGAAAGGTTTAAAGTGCATGAAAATGGCCAATTTACTCACTCTGAGTTCTCAAAAAGGGTTTCTTCACCCCGGGAAGTTAATTAAATACCATTTGGAGGCATTTAATGTTCAAGCAAAAACGGCTGATTTTTGACAAAAGAGATAACACCCCCCCCATTACGTCATGCTTCAGAAATGTGGAAAATGGTCAGTTTTCAAATGTTTTATTTTTGAACGTCAGTTCACATTTGTATGTTGATCATCAGTGTTAGAGCTAAAATTAGCATGTTTAAAGTGATTTTCATGCTTCCAGGGGCCCTAAACACAAGATTTATGAAATGGTTAAAAGTGCATGAAAATGGCCAATTTACTCACTCTGAGTTCTCAAAAAGAGTTTCTTCACCCCGGGAACTTAATTAAATACCATTTGGAGGCATTTAATGTTCAATCAAAAACGGCTGATTTTCGACAAAAGAGATAACACCCCCCATTATGTCATGCTTCAGAAATGTGGAAAATGGTCCGTTTTCAAATGTTTTATTTTTGAACGTCAGTTCACATTTGTAGGTGGATCATCAGTGTTAGAGCTAAAATTAGCATGTTTAAAGTGATTTTCATGCTTCCAGGGGCTCGGGAAGTGAATTAAATACTATTTGGAGGAATTTAATGTTCAAGCAAAAACGGCTGATTTTTGACAAAAGAGATAACACCCCCCCATTACGTCATGCTTCAGAAATGTGGAAAATGATCCGTTTTCAAATGTTTTATTTTTGAATGTCAGTTCACATTTGTAGGTTGATCATCAGTGTTAGAGCTAAAATTAGCATGTTTAAAGTGATTTTCATGCTTCCAGGGGCCCTAAACACAAGATTTATGGAATGGTTAAAAGTGCATGAAAATGGCCAATTTACTCACTCTGAGTTCTCAAAAAGAGTTTCTTCACCCCGGGAAGTTAATTAAATACCATTTGGAGGCATTTAATGTTCAAGCAAAAACGGCTGATTTTCGACAAAAGAGATAACACCCCCCCATTACGTCATGCTTCAGAAATTTGGAAAATGATCCGTTTTCAAAAGTTTTATTTTTGAACGTCAGTTCACATTTGTAGGTGGATCATCAGTGTTAGAGCTAAAATTAGCATGTTTAAAGTGATTTTCATGCTTCCAGGGGCTCGGGAAGTGAATTAAATACTATTTGGAGGCATTTAATGTTCAAGCAAAAACGGCTGATTTTTGACAAAAGAGATAACACCCCCCCATTACGTCATGCTTCAGAAATGTGGAAAATGGTCCGTTTTCAAATGTTTTATTTTCGAACGTCAGTTCACATTTGTAGGTTGATCATCAGTGTTAGAGCTAAAATTAGCATGTTTAAAGTGATTTTCATGCTTCCAGGGGCCCTAAACACAAGATTTATGGAATGGTTAAAAGTGCATGAAAATGGCCAATTTACTCACTCTGAGTTCTCAAAAAGGGTTTCTTCACCCCGGGAAGTTAATTAAATACCATTTGGAGGCATTTAATGTTCAAGCAAAAACGGCTGATTTTTGACAAAAGAGATAACAACCCCCCATTACGTCATGCTTCAGAAATGTGGAAAATGGTCAGTTTTCAAATGTTTTATTTTTAATGTCAGTTCACATTTGTAGGTTGATCATCAGTGTTAGAGCTAAAATTAGCATGTTTAAAGTGATTTTCATGCTTCCAGGGGCCCTAAACACAAGATTTATGGAATGGTTAAAAGTGCATGAAAATGGCCAATTTACTCACTCTGAGTTCTCAAAAAGGGTTTCTTCACCCCGGGAAGTTAATTAAATACCATTTGGAGGCATTTAATGTTCAAGCAAAAACGGCTGATTTTCGACAAAAGAGATAACACCCCCCCATTACGTCATGCTTCAGAAATGTGGAAAATGATCCGTTTTCAAAAGTTTTATTTTTGAACGTCAGTTCACATTTGTAGGTGGATCATCAGTGTTAGAGCTAAAATTAGCATGTTTAAAGTGATTTTCATGCTTCCAGGGGCTCGGGAAGTGAATTAAATACTATTTGGAGGCATTTAATGTTCAAGCAAAAATGGCTGATTTTTGACAAAAGAGATAACACCCCCCCATTATGTCATGCTTCAGAAATGTGGAAAATGGTCCGTTTTCAAATGTTTTATTTTCGAACGTCAGTTCACATTTGTAGGTTGATCATCAGTGTTAGAGCTAAAATTAGCATGTTTAAAGTGATTTTCATGCTTCCAGGGGCCCTAAACACAAAATTTATGGAATGGTTAAAAGTGTATGAAAATGGCCAATGTACTCACTCTGAGTTCTCAAAAAGAGTTTCTTCACCCCGGGAAGGTAATTAAATACCATTTGGAGGCATTTAATGTTCAAGCAAAAACGGCTGATTTTCGACAAAAGAGATAACACCCCCATTATGTCATGCTCCAGAAATGTGGAAAATGGTCCATTTTCAAATGTTTTATTTTTGAACGTCAGTTCACATTTGTAGGTGGATCATCAGTGTTAGAGCTAAAATTAGCATGTTTAAAGTGATTTTCAAGCTTCCAGGGGCTCGGGAAGTGAATTAAATACTATTTGGAGGAATTTAATGTTCAAGCAAAAACGGCTGATTTTTGACAAAAGAGATAACACCCCCCCATTACGTCATGCTTCAGAAATGTGGAAAATAGTCCGTTTTCAAATGTTTTATTTTTGAACGTCAGTTCACATTTGTATGTTGATCATCAGTGTTAGAGCTAAAATTAGCATGTTTAAAGTGATTTTCATGCTTCCAGGGGCCCTAAACACAAGATTTATGGAATGGTTAAAAGTGCATGAAAATGGCCAATTTACTCACTCTGAGTCCTCAAAAAGGGTTTCTTCACCCCAGGAAGTTAATTAAATACCATTTGGAGGCATTTAATGTTCAAGCAAAAACGGCTGATTTTTGACAAAAGAGATAACACCCCCCATTACATCATGCTTAAGAAATGTGGAGACTGGTCCGTTTTCAAATGTTTTATTTTTGAACGTCAGTTCACATTTGTAGGTGGATCATCAGTGTTAGAGCTAAAATTAGCATGTTTAAAGTGATTTTCATGCTTCCAGGGGCCCTAAACACAAGATTTATGGAATGGTTAAAAGTGCATGAAAATGGCCAATTTACTCACTCTGAGTTCTCAAAAAGGGTTTCTTCACCCCAGGAAGTTAATTAAATACCATTTGGAGGCATTTAATGTTCAAGCAAAAACGGCTGATTTTTGACAAAAGAGATAACACCCCCCATTACATCATGCTTAAGAAATGTGGAGACTGGTCCGTTTTCAAATGTTTTATTTTTGAACGTCAGTTCACATTTGTAGGTGGATCATCAGTGTTAGAGCTAAAATTAGCATGTTTAAAGTGAATTCCATGCTTCCAGGGGCCCTAAACACAAGATTTATGGAATGGTTAAAAGTGCATGAAAATGGCCAATTTACTCACTCTGAGTTCTCAAAAAGGGTTTCTTCACCTCAGGAAGTTAATTAAATACCATTTGGAGGCATTTAATGTTCAAGCAAAAACGGCTGACTTTTGACAAAAGAGATAACACCACCCCATTACGTCATGCTTCAGAAATGTGGAAAATGGTCCGTTTTCAAATGTTTTATTTTTGAATGTCATTTCACATTTGTAGGTTGATCATCAGTGTTAGAGCTAAAATTAGCATGTTTAAAGTGATTTTCATGCTTCCAGGGGCCCTAAACACAAGATTTATGGAATGGTTAAAAGTGCATGAAAATGGCCAATTTACTCACTCTGAGTTCTCAAAAAGGGTTTCTTCACCCCGGGAAGTTAATTAAATACCATTTGGAGGCATTTAATGTTCAAGCAAAAACGGCTGATTTTCGACAAAAGAGATAACACCCCCCCATTACGTCATGCTTCAGAAATGTGGAAAATGATCCGTTTTCAAAAGTTTTATTTTTGAACGTCATTTCACATTTGTAGGTGGATCATCAGTGTTAGAGCTAAAATTAGCATGTTTAAAGTGATTTTCATGCTTCCAGGGGCTCGGGAAGTGAATTAAATACTATTTGGAGGCATTTAATGTTCAAGCAAAAACAGCTGATTTTTGACAAAAGAGATAACACCCCCATTACGTCATGCTTCAGAAATGTGGAAAATGGTCCGTTTTCAAATGTTTTATTTTCGAACGTCAGTTCACATTTGTAGGTTGATCATCAGTGTTAGAGCTAAAATTAGCATGTTTAAAGTGATTTTCATGCTTCCAGGGGCCCTAAATACAAGATTTATGGAATGGTTAAAAGTGCATGAAAATGGCCAATTTACTCACTCTGAGTTCTCAAAAAGAGTTTCTTCACCCCGGGAAGTTAATTAAATACCATTTGGAGGCATTTAATGTTCAAGCAAAAACGGCTGATTTTCGACAAAAGAGATAACACCCCCCCATTACGTCATGCTTCAGAAATGTGGAAAATGGTCCGTTTTCAAATGTTTTATTTTTGAACGTCAGTTCACATTTGTAGGTGGATCATCAGTGTTAGAGCTAAAATTAGCATGTTTAAAGTGATTTTCATGCTTCCAGGGGCTCGGGAAGTGAATTAAATACTATTTGGAGGAATTTAATGTTCAAGCAAAAACGACTGATTTTTGACAAAAGAGATAACACCCCCCCCGTTACGTCATGCTTCAGAAATGTGGAAAATAGTCCGTTTTCAAATGTTTTATTTTTGAACGTCAGTTCACATTTGTATGTTGATCATCAGTGTTAGAGCTAAAATTAGCATGTTTAAAGTGATTTTCATGCTTCCAGGGGCTCGGGAAGTGAATTAAATACCAATTGGAGGCATTTAATGTTCAAGCAAAAACGGCTGATTTTTGACAAAAGAGATAACACCCCCCATTACGTCATGCTTAAGAAATGTGGAGACTGGTCCGTTTTCAAATGTTTTATTTTTGAACGTCAGTTCACATTTGTAGGTGGATCATCAGTGTTAGAGCTAAAATTAGCATGTTTAAAGTGATTTTCATGCTTCCAGGGGCCCTAAACACAAGATTTATGGAATGGTTAAAAGTGCATGAAAATGGCCAATTTACTCACTCTGAGTTCTCAAAAAGGGTTTCTTCACCCCAGGAAGTTAATTAAATACCATTTGGAGGCATTTAATGTTCAAGCAAAAACGGCTGATTTTTGACAAAAGAGATAACACCCCCCCATTACGTCATGCTTCAGAAATGTGGAAATTGGTCCGTTTTCAAATGTTTTATTTTTGAATGTCAGTTCACATTTGTAGGTTGATCATCAGTGTTAGAGCTAAAATTAGCATGTTTAAAGTGATTTTAATGCTTCCAGGGGCCCTAAACACAAGATTTATGGAATGGTTAAAAGTGCATGAAAATGGCCAATTTACTCACTCTGAGTTCTCAAAAAGGGTTTCTTCACCCCGGGAAGTTAATTAAATACCATTTGGAGGCATTTAATGTTCAAGCAAAAACGGCTGATTTTCGACAAAAGAGATAACACCCCCCCATTACGTCATGCTTCAGAAATGTGGAAAATGATCCGTTTTCAAAAGTTTTATTTTTGAACGTCAGTTCACATTTGTAGGTGGATCATTAGTGATAGAGCTAAAATTAGCATGTTTAAAGTGATTTCCATGCTTCCAGGGGCTCCGGAAGTGAATTAAATACTATTTGGAGGCATTTAATGTTCAAGCAAAAACGGCTGATTTTTGACAAAAGAGATAACACCCCCCATTACGTCATGCTTCAGAAATGTGGAAAATGGTCCGTTTTCAAATGTTTTATTTTCGAACGTCAGTTCACATTTGTAGGTTGATCATCAGTGTTAGAGCTAAAATTAGCATGTTTAAAGTGATTTTCATGCTTCCAGGGGCCCTAAACACAAGATTTATGGAATGGTTAAAAGTGCATGAAAATGGCCAATTTACTCACTCTGAGTTCTCAAAAAGGGTTTCTTCACCTCAGGAAGTTAATTAAATACCATTTGGAGGCATTTAATGTTTAAGCAAAAACGGCTGATTTTCGACAAAAGAGATAACACCCCCCCATTACATCATGCTTCAGAAATGTGGAAAATGGTCCGTTTTCAAATGTTTTATTTTTGAACGTCAGTTCACATTTGTAGGTGGATCATCAGTGTTAGAGCTAAAATTAGCATGTTTAAAGTGGTTTTCATGCTTCCAGGGGCTCGGGAAGTGAATTAAATACTATTTGGAGGCATTTAATGTTCAAGCAAAAACGGCTGATTTTTGACAAAAGAGATAACACCCCCCCCATTACGTCATGCTTCAGAAATGTGGAAAATGGTCCGTTTTCAAATGTTTTATTTTTGAACGTAAGTTCACATTTGTAGGTTGATCATCAGTGTTAGAGCTAAAATTAGCATGTTTAAAGTGATTTTCATGCTTCCAGGGGCCCTAAACACAAGATTTATGGAATGGTTAAAAGTGCATGAAAATGGCCAATTTACTCACTCTGAGTTCTCAAAAAGGGTTTCTTCACCCCGGGAAGTTAATTAAATACCATTTGGAGGCATTTAATGTTCAAGCAAAAACGGCTCGTTTTTTGACAAAAGAGATAACACCCCCCCATTACGTCATGCTTCAGAAATGTGGAAAATGGTCCGTTTTCAAATGTTTTATTTTTGAATGTCAGTTCACATTTGTAGGTTGATCATCAGTGTTAGAGCTAAAATTAGCATGTTTAAAGTGATTTTCATGCTTCCAGGGGCCCTAAACACAAGATTTATGGAATGGTTAAAAGTTCATGAAAATGGCCAATTTACTCACTCTGAGTTCTCAAAAAGGGTTTCTTCATCCCGGGAAGTTAATTAAATACCATTTGGAGGCATTTAATGTTCAAGCAAAAACGGCTGATTTTCGACAAAAGAGATAACACCCCCCCATTACGTCATGCTTCAGAAATGTGGAAAATGATCCGTTTTCAAATGTTTTATTTTTGAACGTCAGTTCACATTTGTAGGTGGATCATCATTGTTAGAGCTAAAATTAGCACGTTTAAAGTGATTTTCATGCTTCCAGGGGCTCGGGAAGTGAATTAAATACTATTTGGAGGCATTTAATGTTCAAGCAAAAACGGCTGATTTTTTACAAAAGAGATAACACCCCCCCATTACGTCATGCTTCAGAAATGTGGAAAATAGTCCGTTTTCAAATGTTTTATTTTTTAACGTCAGTTCACATTTGTAGGTGAATCAGCACTGTTAGAGCTAAAAATTAGCATGTTTAAAGTGATTTTCATGCTTCCAGGGGCCCTAAACACAAGATTTATGGAAAGGTTTAAAGTGCATGAAAATGGCCAATTTACTCACTCTGAGTTCTCAAAAAGGGTTTCTTCACCCCGGGAAGTTAATTAAATACCATTTGGAGGCATTTAATGTTCAAGCAAAAACGGCTGATTTTTGACAAAAGAGATAACACCCCCCCCATTACGTCATGCTTCAGAAATGTGGAAAATGGTCAGTTTTCAAATGTTTTATTTTTGAACGTCAGTTCACATTTGTATGTTGATCATCAGTGTTAGAGCTAAAATTAGCATGTTTAAAGTGATTTTCATGCTTCCAGGGGCCCTAAACACAAGATTTATGAAATGGTTAAAAGTGCATGAAAATGGCCAATTTACTCACTCTGAGTTCTCAAAAAGAGTTTCTTCACCCCGGGAACTTAATTAAATACCATTTGGAGGCATTTAATGTTCAATCAAAAACGGCTGATTTTCGACAAAAGAGATAACACCCCCCATTATGTCATGCTTCAGAAATGTGGAAAATGGTCCGTTTTCAAATGTTTTATTTTTGAACGTCAGTTCACATTTGTAGGTGGATCATCAGTGTTAGAGCTAAAATTAGCATGTTTAAAGTGATTTTCATGCTTCCAGGGGCTCGGGAAGTGAATTAAATACTATTTGGAGGAATTTAATGTTCAAGCAAAAACGGCTGATTTTTGACAAAAGAGATAACACCCCCCCATTACGTCATGCTTCAGAAATGTGGAAAATGATCCGTTTTCAAATGTTTTATTTTTGAATGTCAGTTCACATTTGTAGGTTGATCATCAGTGTTAGAGCTAAAATTAGCATGTTTAAAGTGATTTTCATGCTTCCAGGGGCCCTAAACACAAGATTTATGGAATGGTTAAAAGTGCATGAAAATGGCCAATTTACTCACTCTGAGTTCTCAAAAAGAGTTTCTTCACCCCGGGAAGTTAATTAAATACCATTTGGAGGCATTTAATGTTCAAGCAAAAACGGCTGATTTTCGACAAAAGAGATAACACCCCCCCATTACGTCATGCTTCAGAAATTTGGAAAATGATCCGTTTTCAAAAGTTTTATTTTTGAACGTCAGTTCACATTTGTAGGTGGATCATCAGTGTTAGAGCTAAAATTAGCATGTTTAAAGTGATTTTCATGCTTCCAGGGGCTCGGGAAGTGAATTAAATACTATTTGGAGGCATTTAATGTTCAAGCAAAAACGGCTGATTTTTGACAAAAGAGATAACACCCCCCCATTACGTCATGCTTCAGAAATGTGGAAAATGGTCCGTTTTCAAATGTTTTATTTTCGAACGTCAGTTCACATTTGTAGGTTGATCATCAGTGTTAGAGCTAAAATTAGCATGTTTAAAGTGATTTTCATGCTTCCAGGGGCCCTAAACACAAGATTTATGGAATGGTTAAAAGTGCATGAAAATGGCCAATTTACTCACTCTGAGTTCTCAAAAAGGGTTTCTTCACCCCGGGAAGTTAATTAAATACCATTTGGAGGCATTTAATGTTCAAGCAAAAACGGCTGATTTTTGACAAAAGAGATAACAACCCCCCATTACGTCATGCTTCAGAAATGTGGAAAATGGTCAGTTTACAAATGTTTTATTTTTAATGTCAGTTCACATTTGTAGGTTGATCATCAGTGTTAGAGCTAAAATTAGCATGTTTAAAGTGATTTTCATGCTTCCAGGGGCCCTAAACACAAGATTTATGGAATGGTTAAAAGTGCATGAAAATGGCCAATTTACTCACTCTGAGTTCTCAAAAAGGGTTTCTTCACCCCGGGAAGTTAATTAAATACCATTTGGAGGCATTTAATGTTCAAGCAAAAACGGCTGATTTTCGACAAAAGAGATAACACCCCCCCATTACGTCATGCTTCAGAAATGTGGAAAATGATCCGTTTTCAAAAGTTTTATTTTTGAACGTCAGTTCACATTTGTAGGTGGATCATCAGTGTTAGAGCTAAAATTAGCATGTTTAAAGTGATTTTCATGCTTCCAGGGGCTCGGGAAGTGAATTAAATACTATTTGGAGGCATTTAATGTTCAAGCAAAAACGGCTGATTTTTGACAAAAGAGATAACACCCCCCCATTATGTCATGCTTCAGAAATGTGGAAAATGGTCCGTTTTCAAATGTTTTATTTTCGAACGTCAGTTCACATTTGTAGGTTGATCATCAGTGTTAGAGCTAAAATTAGCATGTTTAAAGTGATTTTCATGCTTCCAGGGTCCCTAAACACAACATTTATGGAATGGTTAAAAGTGTATGAAAATGGCCAATTTACTCACTCTGAGTTCTCAAAAAGAGTTTCTTCACCCCGGGAAGGTAATTAAATACCATTTGGAGGCATTTAATGTTCAAGCAAAAACGGCTGATTTTCGACAAAAGAGATAACACCCCCATTATGTCATGCTTCAGAAATGTGGAAAATGGTCCATTTTCAAATGTTTTATTTTTGAACGTCAGTTCACATTTGTAGGTGGATCATCAGTGTTAGAGCTAAAATTAGCATGTTTAAAGTGATTTTCATGCTTCCAGGGGCTCGGGAAGTGAATTAAATACTATTTGGAGGAATTTAATGTTCAAGCAAAAACGGCTGATTTTTGACAAAAGAGATAACACCCCCCCATTACGTCATGCTTCAGAAATGTGGAAAATAGTCCGTTTTCAAATGTTTTATTTTTGAACGTCAGTTCACATTTGTATGTTGATCATCAGTGTTAGAGCTAAGATTAGCATGTTTAAAGTGATTTTCATGCTTCCAGGGGCCCTAAACACAAGATTTATGGAATGGTTAAAAGTGCATGAAAATTGCCAATTTACTCACTCTGAGTTCTCAAAAAGGGTTTCTTCACCCCAGGAAGTTAATTAAATACCATTTGGAGGCATTTAATGTTCAAGCAAAAACGGCTGATTTTTGACAAAAGAGATAACACCCCCCATTACATCATGCTTAAGAAATGTGGAGACTGGTCCGTTTTCAAATGTTTTATTTTTGAACGTCAGTTCACATTTGTAGGTGGATCATCAGTGTTAGAGCTAAAATTAGCATGTTTAAAGTGATTTTCATGCTTCCAGGGGCCCTAAACACAAGATTTATGGAATGGTTAAAAGTGCATGAAAATGGCCAATTTACTCACTCTGAGTTCTCAAAAAGGGTTTCTTCACCCCAGGAAGTTAATTAAATACCATTTGGAGGCATTTAATGTTCAAGCAAAAACGGCTGATTTTTGACAAAAGAGATAACACCCCCCATTACATCATGCTTAAGAAATGTGGAGACTGGTCCGTTTTCAAATGTTTTATTTTTGAACGTCAGTTCACATTTGTAGGTGGATCATCAGTGTTAGAGCTAAAATTAGCATGTTTAAAGTGAATTCCATGCTTCCAGGGGCCCTAAACACAAGATTTATGGAATGGTTAAAAGTGCATGAAAATGGCCAATTTACTCACTCTGAGTTCTCAAAAAGGGTTTCTTCACCTCAGGAAGTTAATTAAATACCATTTGGAGGCATTTAATGTTCAAGCAAAAACGGCTGACTTTTGACAAAAGAGATAACACCACCCCATTACGTCATGCTTCAGAAATGTGGAAAATGGTCCGTTTTCAAATGTTTTATTTTTGAATGTCATTTCACATTTGTAGGTTGATCATCAGTGTTAGAGCTAAAATTAGCATGTTTAAAGTGATTTTCATGCTTCCAGGGGCCCTAAACACAAGATTTATGGAATGGTTAAAAGTGCATGAAAATGGCCAATTTACTCACTCTGAGTTCTCAAAAAGGGTTTCTTCACCCCGGGAAGTTAATTAAATACCATTTGGAGGCATTTAATGTTCAAGCAAAAACGGCTGATTTTCGACAAAAGAGATAACACCCCCCCATTACGTCATGCTTCAGAAATGTGGAAAATGATCCGTTTTCAAAAGTTTTATTTTTGAACGTCAGTTCACATTTGTAGGTGGATCATCAGTGTTAGAGCTAAAATTAGCATGTTTAAAGTGATTTTCATGCTTCCAGGGGCTCGGGAAGTGAATTAAATACTATTTGGAGGCATTTAATGTTCAAGCAAAAACAGCTGATTTTTGACAAAAGAGATAACACCCCCCCATTACGTCATGCTTCAGAAATGTGGAAAATGGTCCGTTTTCAAATGTTTTATTTTCGAACGTCAGTTCACATTTGTAGGTTGATCATCAGTGTTAGAGCTAAAATTAGCATGTTTAAAGTGATTTTCATGCTTCCAGGGGCCCTAAATACAAGATTTATGGAATGGTTAAAGTGCATGAAAATGGCCAATTTGCTCACTCTGAGTTCTCAAAAAGGGTTTCTTCACCTCAGGAAGTTAATTAAATACCATTTGGAGGCATTTAATGTTCAAGCAAAAACGGCTGATTTTCGACAAAAGAGATAACACCCCCCCATTACGTCATGCTTCAGAAATGTGGAAAATGGTCCGTTTTCAAATGTTTTATTTTCGAACGTCAGTTCACATTTGTAGGTTGATCATCAGTGTTAGAGCTAAAATTAGCATGTTTAAAGTGATTTTCATGCTTCCAGGGGCCCTAAACACAAGATTTATGGAATGGTTAAAAGTGCATGAAAATGGCCAATTTACTCACTCTGAGTTCTCAAAAAGGGTTTCTTCACCTCAGGAAGTTAATTTAATACCATTTGGAGGCATTTAATGTTCAAGCAAAAACGGCTGATTTTCGACAAAAGAGATAACACCCCCCCATTACATCATGCTTCAGAAATGTGGAGACTGGTCCGTTTTCAAATGTTTTATTTTTGAACGTCAGTTCACATTTGTAGGTGGATCATCAGTGTTAGAGCTAAAATTAGCATGTTCAAAAGTGGTTTTCATGCTTCCAGGGGCTCGGGAAGTGAATTAAATACTATTTGGAGGCATTTAATGTTCAAGCAAAAACGGCTGATTTTTGACAAAAGAGATAACACCCCCCCCATTACGTCATGCTTCAGAAATGTGGAAAATGGTCCGTTTTCAAATGTTTTATTTCTGAACGTCAGTTCACATTTGTAGGTTGATCATCAGTGTTAGAGCTAAAATTAGCATGTTTAAAGTGATTTTCATGCTTCCAGGGGCCCTAAACACAAGATTTATGGAATGGTTAAAAGTGCATGAAAATGGCCAATTTACTCATTCTGAGTTCTCAAAAAGGGTTTCTTCACCCCGGGAAGTTAATTGAATACCATTTGGAGGCATTTAATGTTCAAGCAAAAGCGGCTGATTTTAGACAAAAGAGATAACACCCCCCCCCATTATGGCATGCTTCAGAAATGTGGAAAATGGTCCGTTTTCAAATGTTTTATTTTTGAACGTCAGTTCACATTTGTAGGTTGATCATCAGTGTTAGAGCTAAAATTAGCATGTTTAAAGTGATTTTCATGCTTCCAGAGGCTCGGGAAGTGAATTAAATACTATTTGGAGGCATTTAATGTTCAAGCAAAAACGGCTGATTTTTGACAAAAGAGATAATACCCCCCCATTACGTCATGCTTCAGAAATGTGGAAAATGGTCCGTTTTCAAATGTTTTATTTTTGAGCGTCAGTTCACATTTGTAGGTTGATCATCAGTGTTAGAGCTAAAATTAGCATGTTTAAAGTGATTTTCATGCTTCCAGGGGCTCGGAAAGTGAATTAAATACCATTTGGAGGCATTTAATGTTCAAGCAAAACAGCTGATTTTTGACAAAAGAGATAACACCCCCTCATTACGTCATGCTTCAGAAATGGGGAAAATGGCCCGTTTTCAAATGTTTTATTTTTGAACGTCAGTTCACATTTGTCGGTTGATCATCAGTGTTAGAGCTAAAATTAGCATGTTTAAAGTGATTTTCATGCTTCCAGGGGCCCTAAACACAAGATTTATGGAATGGTTAAAAGTGCATGAAAATGGCCAATTTACTCACTCTGAGTTCTCAAAAAGAGTTTCTTCACCCCGGGAAGTTAATTAAATACCATTTGGAGGCATTTAATGTTCAAGCAAAAACGGCTGATTTTCGACAAAAGAGATAACACCCCCCCATTACGTCATGCTTCAGAAATGTGGAAAATGGTCCGTTTTCAAATGTTTTATTTTTGAACGTCAGTTCACATTTGTAGGTGGATCATCAGTGTTAGAGCTAAAATTAGCATGTTTAAAGTGATTTTCATGCTTCCAGGGGCTCGGGAAGTGAATTAAATACCATTTGGAGGCATTTAATGTTCAAGCAAAAACGGCTGATTTTTGACAAAAGAGATAACACCCCCCCATTACGTCATGCTTAAGAAATGTGGAGACTGGTCCGTTTTCAAATGTTTTATTTTTGAACGTCAGTTCACATTTGTAGGTGGATCATCAGTGTTAGAGCTAAAATTAGCATGTTTAAAGTGATTTTCATGCTTCCAGGGGCCCTAAACACAAGATTTATGGAATGGTTAAAAGTGCATGAAAATGGCCAATTTACTCACTCTGAGTTCTCAAAAAGGGTTTCTTCACCCCAGGAAGTTAATTAAATACCATTTGGAGGCATTTAATGTTCAAGCAAAAACGGCTGATTTTTGACAAAAGAGATAACACCCCCCCATTACGTCATGCTTCAGAAATGTGGAAATTGGTCCGTTTTCAAATGTTTTATTTTTGAATGTCAGTTCACATTTGTAGGTTGATCATCAGTGTTAGAGCTAAAATTAGCATGTTTAAAGTGATTTTCATGCTTCCAGGGGCCCTAAACACAAGATTTATGGAATGGTTAAAAGTGCATGAAAATGGCCAATTTACTCACTCTGAGTTCTCAAAAAGGGTTTCTTCACCCCGGGAAGTTAATTAAATACCATTTGGAGGCATTTAATGTTCAAGCAAAAACGGCTGATTTTCGACAAAAGAGATAACACCCCCCCATTACGTCATGCTTCAGAAATGTGGAAAATGATCCGTTTTCAAAAGTTTTATTTTTGAACGTCAGTTCACATTTGTAGGTGGATCATCAGTGTTAGAGCTAAAATTAGCATGTTTAAAGTGGTTTTCATGCTTCCAGGGGCTCGGGAAGTGAATTAAATACTATTTGGAGGCATTTAATGTTCAAGCAAAAACGGCTGATTTTTGACAAAAGAGATAACACCCCCCCCATTACGTCATGCTTCAGAAATGTGGAAAATGGTCCGTTTTCAAATGTTTTATTTTTGAACGTAAGTTCACATTTGTAGGTTGATCATCAGTGTTAGAGCTAAAATTAGCATGTTTAAAGTGATTTTCATGCTTCCAGGGGCCCTAAACACAAGATTTATGGAATGGTTAAAAGTGCATGAAAATGGCCAATTTACTCACTCTGAGTTCTCAAAAAGGGTTTCTTCACCCCGGGAAGTTAATTAAATACCATTTGGAGGCATTTAATGTTCAAGCAAAAGCGGATGATTTTTGACAAAAGAGATAACACCCCCCTCATTACGGCATGCTTCAGAAATGTGGAAAATGGTCCGTTTTCAAATGTTTTATTTTTGAACGTCAGTTCACATTTGTAGGTTGATCATCAGTGTTAGAGCTAAAATTAGCATGTTTAAAGTGATTTTCATGCTTCCAGGGGCTCGGGAAGTGAATTAAATACTATTTGGAGGCATTTAATGTTCAAGCAAAAACGGCTGATTTTTGACAAAAGAGATAACACCCCCCCATTACGTCATGCTTCAGAAATGTGGAAAATGGTCCGTTTTCAAATGTTTTATTTTTGAACGTCAGTTCACATTTGTAGGTTGATCATCAGTGTTAGAGCTAAAATTAGCATGTTTAAAGTGATTTTCATGCTTCCAGGGGCTCGGGAAGTGAATTAAATACCATTTGGAGGCATTTAATGTTCAAGCAAAAACAGCTGATTTTTGACAAGAGATAACACCCCCCCATTACGTCATGCTTCAGAAATGGGGAAAATGGCCCGTTTTCAAATGTTTTATTTTTGAACGTCAGTTCACATTTGTCGGTTGGTCATCAGTGTTAGAGCCAAAATTAGCATGTTTAAAGTGATTTTCATGCTTCCAGGGGCCCTAAACACAAGATTTATGGAATGGTTAAAAGTGCATGAAAATGGCCAATTTACTCACTCTGAGTTCTCAAAAAGAGTTTCTTCACCCCGGGAAGTTAATTAAATACCATTTGGAGGCATTTAATGTTCAAGCAAAAACGGCTGATTTTCGACAAAAGAGATAACACCCCCCCATTACGTCATGCTTCAGAAATTTGGAAAATGATCCGTTTTCAAAAGTTTTATTTTTGAACGTCAGTTCACATTTGTAGGTGGATCATCAGTGTTAGAGCTAAAATTAGCATGTTTAAAGTGATTTTCATGCTTCCAGGGGCTCGGGAAGTGAATTAAATACTATTTGGAGGCATTTAATGTTCAAGCAAAAACGGCTGATTTTTGACAAAAGAGATAACACCCCCCCATTACGTCATGCTTCAGAAATGTGGAAAATGGTCCGTTTTCAAATGTTTTATTTTCGAACGTCAGTTCACATTTGTAGGTTGATCATCAGTGTTAGAGCTAAAATTAGCATGTTTAAAGTGATTTTCATGCTTCCAGGGGCCCTAAACACAAGATTTATGGAATGGTTAAAAGTGCATGAAAATGGCCAATTTACTCACTCTGAGTTCTCAAAAAGGGTTTCTTCACCCCGGGAAGTTAATTAAATACCATTTGGAGGCATTTAATGTTCAAGCAAAAACGGCTGATTTTTGACAAAAGAGATAACACCCCCCCATTACGTCATGCTTCAGAAATGTGGAAAATGGTCAGTTTTCAAATGTTTTATTTTTAATGTCAGTTCACATTTGTAGGTTGATCATCAGTGTTAGAGCTAAAATTAGCATGTTTAAAGTGATTTTCATGCTTCCAGGGGCCCTAAACACAAGATTTATGGAATGGTTAAAAGTGCATGAAAATGGCCAATTTACTCACTCTGAGTTCTCAAAAAGGGTTTCTTCACCCCGGGAAGTTAATTAAATACCATTTGGAGGCATTTAATGTTCAAGCAAAAACGGCTGATTTTCGACAAAAGAGATAACACCCCCATTATGTCATGCTTCAGAAATGTGGAAAATGGTCCATTTTCAAATGTTTTATTTTTGAACGTCAGTTCACATTTGTAGGTGGATCATCAGTGTTAGAGCTAAAATTAGCATGTTTAAAGTGATTTTCATGCTTCCAGGGGCTCGGGAAGTGAATTAAATACTATTTGGAGGAATTTAATGTTCAAGCAAAAACGGCTGATTTTTGACAAAAGAGATAACACCCCCCCATTACGTCATGCTTCAGAAATGTGGAAAATAGTCCGTTTTCAAATGTTTTATTTTTGAACGTCAGTTCACATTTGTATGTTGATCATCAGTGTTAGAGCTAAAATTAGCATGTTTAAAGTGATTTTCATGCTTCCAGGGGCCCTAAACACAAGATTTATGGAATGGTTAAAAGTGCATGAAAATGGCCAATTTACTCACTCTGAGTTCTCAAAAAGGGTTTCTTCACCCCAGGAAGTTAATTAAATACCATTTGGAGGCATTTAATGTTCAAGCAAAAACGGCTGATTTTTGACAAAAGAGATAACACCCCCCATTACATCATGCTTAAGAAATGTGGAGACTGGTCCGTTTTCAAATGTTTTATTTTTGAACGTCAGTTCACATTTGTAGGTGGATCATCAGTGTTAGAGCTAAAATTAGCATGTTTAAAGTGATTTTCATGCTTCCAGGGGCCCTAAACACAAGATTTATGGAATGGTTAAAAGTGCATGAAAATGGCCAATTTACTCACTCTGAGTTCTCAAAAAGGGTTTCTTCACCCCAGGAAGTTAATTAAATACCATTTGGAGGCATTTAATGTTCAAGCAAAAACGGCTGATTTTTGACAAAAGAGATAACACCCCCCATTACATCATGCTTAAGAAATGTGGAGACTGGTCCGTTTTCAAATGTTTTATTTTTGAACGTCAGTTCACATTTGTAGGTGGATCATCAGTGTTAGAGCTAAAATTAGCATGTTTAAAGTGAATTCCATGCTTCCAGGGGCCCTAAACACAAGATTTATGGAATGGTTAAAAGTGCATGAAAATGGCCAATTTACTCACTCTGAGTTCTCAAAAAGGGTTTCTTCACCTCAGGAAGTTAATTAAATACCATTTGGAGGCATTTAATGTTCAAGCAAAAACGGCTGACTTTTGACAAAAGAGATAACACCACCCCATTACGTCATGCTTCAGAAATGTGGAAAATGGTCCGTTTTCAAATGTTTTATTTTTGAATGTCAGTTCACATTTGTAGGTTGATCATCAGTGTTAGAGCTAAAATTAGCATGTTTAAAGTGATTTTCATGCTTCCAGGGGCCCTAAACACAAGATTTATGGAATGGTTAAAAGTGCATGAAAATGGCCAATTTACTCACTCTGAGTTCTCAAAAAGGGTTTCTTCACCCCGGGAAGTTAATTAAATACCATTTGGAGGCATTTAATGTTCAAGCAAAAACGGCTGATTTTCGACAAAAGAGATAACACCCCCCCATTACGTCATGCTTCAGAAATGTGGAAAATGATCCGTTTTCAAAAGTTTTATTTTTGAACGTCAGTTCACATTTGTAGGTGGATCATCAGTGTTAGAGCTAAAATTAGCATGTTTAAAGTGATTTTCATGCTTCCAGGGGCTCGGGAAGTGAATTAAATACTATTTGGAAGCATTTAATGTTCAAGCAAAAACAGCTGATTTTTGACAAAAGAGATAACACCCCCCCATTACGTCATGCTTCAGAAATGTGGAAAATGGTCCGTTTTCAAATGTTTTATTTTCGAACGTCAGTTCACATTTGTAGGTTGATCATCAGTGTTAGAGCTAAAATTAGCATGTTTAAAGTGATTTTCATGCTTCCAGGGGCCCTAAACACAAGATTTATGGAATGGTTAAAAGTGCATGAAAATGGCCAATTTGCTCACTCTGAGTTCTCAAAAAGGGTTTCTTCACCTCAGGAAGTTAATTAAATACCATTTGGAGGCATTTAATGTTCAAGCAAAAACGGCTGATTTTCGACAAAAGAGATAACACCCCCCCATTACGTCATGCTTCAGAAATGTGGAAAATGGTCCGTTTTCAAATGTTTTATTTTCGAACGTCAGTTCACATTTGTAGGTTGATCATCAGTGTTAGAGCTAAAATTAGCATGTTTAAAGTGATTTTCATGCTTCCAGGGGCTCGGAAAGTGAATTAAATACCATTTGGAGGCATTTAATGTTCAAGCAAAACAGCTGATTTTTGACAAAAGAGATAACACCCCTTCATTACGTCATGCTTCAGAAATGGGGAAAATGGCCCGTTTTCAAATGTTTTATTTTTGAACGTCAGTTCACATTTGTCGGTTGATCATCAGTGTTAGAGCTAAAATTAGCATGTTTAAAGTGATTTTCATGCTTCCAGGGGCCCTAAACACAAGATTTATGGAATGGTTAAAAGTGCATGAAAATGGCCAATTTACTCACTCTGAGTTCTCAAAAAGAGTTTCTTCACCCCGGGAAGTTGATTAAATACCATTTGGAGGCATTTAATGTTCAAGCAAAAACGGCTGATTTTCGACAAAAGAGATAACACCCCCCCATTACGTCATGCTTCAGAAATGTGGAAAATGATCCGTTTTCAAAAGTTTTATTTTTGAACGTCAGTTCACATTTGTAGGTGGATCATCAGTGTTAGAGCTAAAATTAGCATGTTTAAAGTGATTTTCATGCTTCCAGGGGCTCGGGAAGTGAATTAAATACTATTTGGAGGCATTTAATGTTCAAGCAAAAACGGCTGATTTTTGACAAAAGAGATAACACCCCCCCATTATGTCATGCTTCAGAAATGTGGAAAATGGTCCGTTTTCAAATGTTTTATTTTCGAACGTCAGTTCACATTTGTAGGTTGATCATCAGTGTTAGAGCTAAAATTAGCATGTTTAAAGTGATTTTCATGCTTCCAGGGTCCCTAAACACAAAATTTATGGAATGGTTAAAAGTGTATGAAAATGGCCAATTTACTCACTCTGAGTTCTCAAAAAGAGTTTCTTCACCCCGGGAAGGTAATTAAATACCATTTGGAGGCATTTAATGTTCAAGCAAAAACGGCTGATTTTCGACAAAAGAGATAACACCCCCATTATGTCATGCTTCAGAAATGTGGAAAATGGTCCATTTTCAAATGTTTTATTTTTGAACGTCAGTTCACATTTGTAGGTGGATCATCAGTGTTAGAGCTAAAATTAGCATGTTTAAAGTGATTTTCATGCTTCCAGGGGCTCGGGAAGTGAATTAAATACTATTTGGAGGAATTTAATGTTCAAGCAAAAACGGCTGATTTTTGACAAAAGAGATAACACCCCCCCATTACGTCATGCTTCAGAAATGTGGAAAATAGTCCGTTTTCAAATGTTTTATTTTTGAACGTCAGTTCACATTTGTATGTTGATCATCAGTGTTAGAGCTAAGATTAGCATGTTTAAAGTGATTTTCATGCTTCCAGGGGCCCTAAACACAAGATTTATGGAATGGTTAAAAGTGCATGAAAATGGCCAATTTACTCACTCTGAGTTCTCAAAAAGGGTTTCTTCACCCCAGGAAGTTAATTAAATACCATTTGGAGGCATTTAATGTTCAAGCAAAAACGGCTGATTTTTGACAAAAGAGATAACACCCCCCATTACATCATGCTTAAGAAATGTGGAGACTGGTCCGTTTTCAAATGTTTTATTTTTGAACGTCAGTTCACATTTGTAGGTGGATCATCAGTGTTAGAGCTAAAATTAGCATGTTTAAAGTGATTTTCATGCTTCCAGGGGCCCTAAACACAAGATTTATGGAATGGTTAAAAGTGCATGAAAATGGCCAATTTACTCACTCTGAGTTCTCAAAAAGGGTTTCTTCACCCCAGGAAGTTAATTAAATACCATTTGGAGGCATTTAATGTTCAAGCAAAAACGGCTGATTTTTGACAAAAGAGATAACACCCCCCATTACATCATGCTTAAGAAATGTGGAGACTGGTCCGTTTTCAAATGTTTTATTTTTGAACGTCAGTTCACATTTGTAGGTGGATCATCAGTGTTAGAGCTAAAATTAGCATGTTTAAAGTGAATTCCATGCTTCCAGGGGCCCTAAACACAAGATTTATGGAATGGTTAAAAGTGCATGAAAATGGCCAATTTACTCACTCTGAGTTCTCAAAAAGGGTTTCTTCACCTCAGGAAGTTAATTAAATACCATTTGGAGGCATTTAATGTTCAAGCAAAAACGGCTGACTTTTGACAAAAGAGATAACACCACCCCATTACGTCATGCTTCAGAAATGTGGAAAATGGTCCGTTTTCAAATGTTTTATTTTTGAATGTCATTTCACATTTGTAGGTTGATCATCAGTGTTAGAGCTAAAATTAGCATGTTTAAAGTGATTTTCATGCTTCCAGGGGCCCTAAACACAAGATTTATGGAATGGTTAAAAGTGCATGAAAATGGCCAATTTACTCACTCTGAGTTCTCAAAAAGGGTTTCTTCACCCCGGGAAGTTAATTAAATACCATTTGGAGGCATTTAATGTTCAAGCAAAAACGGCTGATTTTCGACAAAAGAGATAACACCCCCCCATTACGTCATGCTTCAGAAATGTGGAAAATGATCCGTTTTCAAAAGTTTTATTTTTGAACGTCAGTTCACATTTGTAGGTGGATCATCAGTGTTAGAGCTAAAATTAGCATGTTTAAAGTGATTTTCATGCTTCCAGGGGCTCGGGAAGTGAATTAAATACTATTTGGAGGCATTTAATGTTCAAGCAAAAACAGCTGATTTTTGACAAAAGAGATAACACCCCCCCATTACGTCATGCTTCAGAAATGTGGAAAATGGTCCGTTTTCAAATGTTTTATTTTCGAACGTCAGTTCACATTTGTAGGTTGATCATCAGTGTTAGAGCTAAAATTAGCATGTTTAAAGTGATTTTCATGCTTCCAGGGGCCCTAAATACAAGATTTATGGAATGGTTAAAAGTGCATGAAAATGGCCAATTTGCTCACTCTGAGTTCTCAAAAAGGGTTTCTTCACCTCAGGAAGTTAATTAAATACCATTTGGAGGCATTTAATGTTCAAGCAAAAACGGCTGATTTTCGACAAAAGAGATAACACCCCCCCATTACGTCATGCTTCAGAAATGTGGAAAATGGTCCGTTTTCAAATGTTTTATTTTCGAACGTCAGTTCACATTTGTAGGTTGATCATCAGTGTTAGAGCTAAAATTAGCATGTTTAAAGTGATTTTCATGCTTCCAGGGGCCCTAAACACAAGATTTATGGAATGGTTAAAAGTGCATGAAAATGGCCAATTTACTCACTCTGAGTTCTCAAAAAGGGTTTCTTCACCTCAGGAAGTTAATTTAATACCATTTGGAGGCATTTAATGTTCAAGCAAAAACGGCTGATTTTCGACAAAAGAGATAACACCCCCCCATTACATCATGCTTCAGAAATGTGGAGACTGGTCCGTTTCCAAATGTTTTATTTTTGAACGTCAGTTCACATTTGTAGGTGGATCATCAGTGTTAGAGCTAAAATTAGCATGTTCAAAAGTGGTTTTCATGTTTCCAGGGGCTCGGGAAGTGAATTAAATACTATTTGGAGGCATTTAATGTTCAAGCAAAAACGGCTGATTTTTGACAAAAGAGATAACACCCCCCCCCCATTACGTCATGCTTCAGAAATGTGGAAAATGGTCCGTTTTCAAATGTTTTATTTCTGAACGTCAGTTCACATTTGTAGGTTGATCATCAGTGTTAGAGCTAAAATTAGCATGTTTAAAGTGATTTTCATGCTTCCAGGGGCCCTAAACACAAGATTTATGGAATGGTTAAAAGTGCATGAAAATGGCCAATTTACTCACTCTGAGTTCTCAAAAAGGGTTTCTTCACCCCGGGAAGTTAATTGAATACCATTTGGAGGCATTTAATGTTCAAGCAAAAGCGGCTGATTTTTGACAAAAGAGATAACACCCCCCCCATTATGGCATGCTTCAGAAATGTGGAAAATGGTCCGTTTTCAAATGTTTTATTTTTGAACGTCAGTTCACATTTGTAGGTTGATCATCAGTGTTAGAGCTAAAATTAGCATGTTTAAAGTGATTTTCATGCTTCCAGAGGCTCGGGAAGTGAATTAAATACTATTTGGAGGCATTTAATGTTCAAGCAAAAACGGCTGATTTTTGACAAAAGAGATAATACCCCCCCATTACGTCATGCTTCAGAAATGTGGAAAATGGTCCGTTTTCAAATGTTTTATTTTTGAGCGTCAGTTCACATTTGTAGGTTGATCATCAGTGTTAGAGCTAAAATTAGCATGTTTAAAGTGATTTTCATGCTTCCAGGGGCTCGGAAAGTGAATTAAATACCATTTGGAGGCATTTAATGTTCAAGCAAAACAGCTGATTTTTGACAAAAGAGATAACACCCCCTCATTACGTCATGCTTCAGAAATGGGGAAAATGGCCCGTTTTCAAATGTTTTATTTTTGAACGTCAGTTCACATTTGTCGGTTGATCATCAGTGTTAGAGCTAAAATTAGCATGTTTAAAGTGATTTTCATGCTTCCAGGGGCCCTAAACACAAGATTTATGGAATGGTTAAAAGTGCATGAAAATGGCCAATTTACTCACTCTGAGTTCTCAAAAAGAGTTTCTTCACCCCGGGAAGTTAATTAAATACCATTTGGAGGCATTTAATGTTCAAGCAAAAACGGCTGATTTTCGACAAAAGAGATAACACCCCCCCATTACGTCATGCTTGAGAAATGTGGAAAATGGTCCGTTTTCAAATGTTTTATTTTTGAACGTCAGTTCACATTTGTAGGTGGATCATCAGTGTTAGAGCTAAAATTAGCATGTTTAAAGTGATTTTCATGCTTCCAGGGGCTCGGGAAGTGAATTAAATACCATTTGGAGGCATTTAATGTTCAAGCAAAAACGGCTGATTTTTGACAAAAGAGATAACACCCCCCCATTACGTCATGCTTAAGAAATGTGGAGACTGGTCCGTTTTCAAATGTTTTATTTTTGAACGTCAGTTCACATTTGTAGGTGGATCATCAGTGTTAGAGCTAAAATTAGCATGTTTAAAGTGATTTTCATGCTTCCAGGGGCCCTAAACACAAGATTTATGGAATGGTTAAAAGTGCATGAAAATGGCCAATTTACTCACTCTGAGTTCTCAAAAAGGGTTTCTTCACCCCAGGAAGTTAATTAAATACCATTTGGAGGCATTTAATGTTCAAGCAAAAACGGCTGATTTTTGACAAAAGAGATAACACCCCCCCATTACGTCATGCTTCAGAAATGTGGAAATTGGTCCGTTTTCAAATGTTTTATTTTTGAATGTCAGTTCACATTTGTAGGTTGATCATCAGTGTTAGAGCTAAAATTAGCATGTTTAAAGTGATTTTAATGCTTCCAGGGGCCCTAAACACAAGATTTATGGAATGGTTAAAAGTGCATGAAAATGGCCAATTTACTCACTCTGAGTTCTCAAAAAGGGTTTCTTCACCCCGGGAAGTTAATTAAATACCATTTGGAGGCATTTAATGTTCAAGCAAAAACGGCTGATTTTCGACAAAAGAGATAACACCCCCCCATTACGTCATGCTTCAGAAATGTGGAAAATGATCCGTTTTCAAAAGTTTTATTTTTGAACGTCAGTTCACATTTGTAGGTGGATCATCAGTGATAGAGCTAAAATTAGCATGTTTAAAGTGATTTTCATGCTTCCAGGGGCTCGGGAAGTGAATTAAATACTATTTGGAGGCATTTAATGTTCAAGCAAACACGGCTGATTTTTGACAAAAGAGATAACACCCCCCCATTACGTCATGCTTCAGAAATGTGGAAAATGGTCCGTTTTCAAATGTTTTATTTTCGAACGTCAGTTCACATTTGTAGGTTGATCATCAGTGTTAGAGCTAAAATTAGCATGTTTAAAGTGATTTTCATGCTTCCAGGGGCCCTAAACACAAGATTTATGGAATGGTTAAAAGTGCATGAAAATGGCCAATTTACTCACTCTGAGTTCTCAAAAAGGGTTTCTTCACCTCAGGAAGTTAATTAAATACCATTTGGAGGCATTTAATGTTTAAGCAAAAACGGCTGATTTTCGACAAAAGAGATAACACCCCCCCATTACATCATGCTTCAGAAATGTGGAGACTGGTCCGTTTTCAAATGTTTTATTTTTGAACGTCAGTTCACATTTGTAGGTGGATCATCAGTGTTAGAGCTAAAATTAGCATGTTTAAAGTGGTTTTCATGCTTCCAGGGGCTCGGGAAGTGAATTAAATACCATTTGGAGGCATTTAATGTTCAAGCAAAACAGCTGATTTTTGACAAAAGAGATAACACCCCTTCATTACGTCATGCTTCAGAAATGGGGAAAATGGCCCGTTTTCAAATGTTTTATTTTTGAACGTCAGTTCACATTTGTCGGTTGATCATCAGTGTTAGAGCTAAAATTAGCATGTTTAAAGTGATTTTCATGCTTCCAGGGGCCCTAAACACAAGATTTATGGAATGGTTAAAAGTGCATGAAAATGGCCAATTTACTCACTCTGAGTTCTCAAAAAGAGTTTCTTCACCCCGGGAAGTTGATTAAATACCATTTGGAGGCATTTAATGTTCAAGCAAAAACGGCTGATTTTCGACAAAAGAGATAACACCCCCCCATTACGTCATGCTTCAGAAATGTGGAAAATGATCCGTTTTCAAAAGTTTTATTTTTGAACGTCAGTTCACATTTGTAGGTGGATCATCAGTGTTAGAGCTAAAATTAGCATGTTTAAAGTGATTTTCATGCTTCCAGGGGCTCGGGAAGTGAATTAAATACTATTTGGAGGCATTTAATGTTCAAGCAAAAACGGCTGATTTTTGACAAAAGACATAACACCCCCCCCATTATGTCATGCTTCAGAAATGTGGAAAATGGTCCGTTTTCAAATGTTTTATTTTCGAACGTCAGTTCACATTTGTAGGTTGATCATCAGTGTTAGAGCTAAAATTAGCATGTTTAAAGTGATTTTCATGCTTCCAGGGTCCCTAAACACAAAATTTATGGAATGGTTAAAAGTGTATGAAAATGGCCAATTTACTCACTCTGAGTTCTCAAAAAGAGTTTCTTCACCCCGGGAAGGTAATTAAATACCATTTGGAGGCATTTAATGTTCAAGCAAAAACGGCTGATTTTCGACAAAAGAGATAACACCCCCATTATGTCATGCTTCAGAAATGTGGAAAATGGTCCATTTTCAAATGTTTTATTTTTGAACGTCAGTTCACATTTGTAGGTGGATCATCAGTGTTAGAGCTAAAATTAGCATGTTTAAAGTGATTTTCATGCTTCCAGGGGCTCGGGAAGTGAATTAAATACTATTTGGAGGAATTTAATGTTCAAGCAAAAACGGCTGATTTTTGACAAAAGAGATAACACCCCCCCGTTACGTCATGCTTCAGAAATGTGGAAAATAGTCCGTTTTCAAATGTTTTATTTTTGAACGTCAGTTCACATTTGTATGTTGATCATCAGTGTTAGAGCTAAGATTAGCATGTTTAAAGTGATTTTCATGCTTCCAGGGGCCCTAAACACAAGATTTATGGAATGGTTAAAAGTGCATGAAAATGGCCAATTTACTCACTCTGAGTTCTCAAAAAGGGTTTCTTCACCCCAGGAAGTTAATTAAATACCATTTGGAGGCATTTAATGTTCAAGCAAAAACGGCTGATTTTTGACAAAAGAGATAACACCCCCCATTACATCATGCTTAAGAAATGTGGAGACTGGTCCGTTTTCAAATGTTTTATTTTTGAACGTCAGTTCACATTTGTAGGTGGATCATCAGTGTTAGAGCTAAAATTAGCATGTTTAAAGTGATTTTCATGCTTCCAGGGGCCCTAAACACAAGATTTATGGAATGGTTAAAAGTGCATGAAAATGGCCAATTTACTCACTCTGAGTTCTCAAAAAGGGTTTCTTCACCCCAGGAAGTTAATTAAATACCATTTGGAGGCATTTAATGTTCAAGCAAAAACGGCTGATTTTTGACAAAAGAGATAACACCCCCCATTACATCATGCTTAAGAAATGTGGAGACTGGTCCGTTTTCAAATGTTTTATTTTTGAACGTCAGTTCACATTTGTAGGTGGATCATCAGTGTTAGAGCTAAAATTAGCATGTTTAAAGTGAATTCCATGCTTCCAGGGGCCCTAAACACAAGATTTATGGAATGGTTAAAAGTGCATGAAAATGGCCAATTTACTCACTCTGAGTTCTCAAAAAGGGTTTCTTCACCTCAGGAAGTTAATTAAATACCATTTGGAGGCATTTAATGTTCAAGCAAAAACGGCTGACTTTTGACAAAAGAGATAACACCACCCCATTACGTCATGCTTCAGAAATGTGGAAAATGGTCCGTTTTCAAATGTTTTATTTTTGAATGTCATTTCACATTTGTAGGTTGATCATCAGTGTTAGAGCTAAAATTAGCATGTTTAAAGTGATTTTCATGCTTCCAGGGGCCCTAAACACAAGATTTATGGAATGGTTAAAAGTGCATGAAAATGGCCAATTTACTCACTCTGAGTTCTCAAAAAGGGTTTCTTCACCCCGGGAAGTTAATTAAATACCATTTGGAGGCATTTAATGTTCAAGCAAAAACGGCTGATTTTCGACAAAAGAGATAACACCCCCCCATTACGTCATGCTTCAGAAATGTGGAAAATGATCCGTTTTCAAAAGTTTTATTTTTGAACGTCAGTTCACATTTGTAGGTGGATCATCAGTGTTAGAGCTAAAATTAGCATGTTTAAAGTGATTTTCATGCTTCCAGGGGCTCGGGAAGTGAATTAAATACTATTTGGAGGCATTTAATGTTCAAGCAAAAACAGCTGATTTTTGACAAAAGAGATAACACCCCCCCATTACGTCATGCTTCAGAAATGTGGAAAATGGTCCGTTTTCAAATGTTTTATTTTCGAACGTCAGTTCACATTTGTAGGTTGATCATCAGTGTTAGAGCTAAAATTAGCATGTTTAAAGTGATTTTCATGCTTCCAGGGGCCCTAAATACAAGATTTATGGAATGGTTAAAAGTGCATGAAAATGGCCAATTTGCTCACTCTGAGTTCTCAAAAAGGGTTTCTTCACCTCAGGAAGTTAATTAAATACCATTTGGAGGCATTTAATGTTCAAGCAAAAACGGCTGATTTTCGACAAAAGAGATAACACCCCCCCATTACGTCATGCTTCAGAAATGTGGAAAATGGTCCGTTTTCAAATGTTTTATTTTCGAACGTCAGTTCACATTTGTAGGTTGATCATCAGTGTTAGAGCTAAAATTAGCATGTTTAAAGTGATTTTCATGCTTCCAGGGGCCCTAAACACAAGATTTATGGAATGGTTAAAAGTGCATGAAAATGGCCAATTTACTCACTCTGAGTTCTCAAAAAGGGTTTCTTCACCTCAGGAAGTTAATTTAATACCATTTGGAGGCATTTAATGTTCAAGCAAAAACGGCTGATTTTCGACAAAAGAGATAACACCCCCCCATTACATCATGCTTCAGAAATGTGGAGACTGGTCCGTTTCCAAATGTTTTATTTTTGAACGTCAGTTCACATTTGTAGGTGGATCATCAGTGTTAGAGCTAAAATTAGCATGTTCAAAAGAGGTTTTCATGTTTCCAGGGGCTCGGGAAGTGAATTAAATACTATTTGGAGGCATTTAATGTTCAAGCAAAAACGGCTGATTTTTGACAAAAGAGATAACACCCCCCCCCCATTACGTCATGCTTCAGAAATGTGGAAAATGGTCCGTTTTCAAATGTTTTATTTCTGAACGTCAGTTCACATTTGTAGGTTGATCATCAGTGTTAGAGCTAAAATTAGCATGTTTAAAGTGATTTTCATGCTTCCAGGGGCCCTAAACACAAGATTTATGGAATGGTTAAAAGTGCATGAAAATGGCCAATTTACTCACTCTGAGTTCTCAAAAAGGGTTTCTTCACCCCGGGAAGTTAATTGAATACCATTTGGAGGCATTTAATGTTCAAGCAAAAGCGGCTGATTTTTGACAAAAGAGATAACACCCCCCCCATTATGGCATGCTTCAGAAATGTGGAAAATGGTCCGTTTTCAAATGTTTTATTTTTGAACGTCAGTTCACATTTGTAGGTTGATCATCAGTGTTAGAGCTAAAATTAGCATGTTTAAAGTGATTTTCATGCTTCCAGAGGCTCGGGAAGTGAATTAAATACTATTTGGAGGCATTTAATGTTCAAGCAAAAACGGCTGATTTTTGACAAAAGAGATAATACCCCCCCATTACGTCATGCTTCAGAAATGTGGAAAATGGTCCGTTTTCAAATGTTTTATTTTTGAGCGTCAGTTCACATTTGTAGGTTGATCATCAGTGTTAGAGCTAAAATTAGCATGTTTAAAGTGATTTTCATGCTTCCAGGGGCTCGGAAAGTGAATTAAATACCATTTGGAGGCATTTAATGTTCAAGCAAAACAGCTGATTTTTGACAAAAGAGATAACACCCCCTCATTACGTCATGCTTCAGAAATGGGGAAAATGGCCCGTTTTCAAATGTTTTATTTTTGAACGTCAGTTCACATTTGTCGGTTGATCATCAGTGTTAGAGCTAAAATTAGCATGTTTAAAGTGATTTTCATGCTTCCAGGGGCCCTAAACACAAGATTTATGGAATGGTTAAAAGTGCATGAAAATGGCCAATTTACTCACTCTGAGTTCTCAAAAAGAGTTTCTTCACCCCGGGAAGTTAATTAAATACCATTTGGAGGCATTTAATGTTCAAGCAAAAACGGCTGATTTTCGACAAAAGAGATAACACCCCCCCATTACGTCATGCTTGAGAAATGTGGAAAATGGTCCGTTTTCAAATGTTTTATTTTTGAACGTCAGTTCACATTTGTAGGTGGATCATCAGTGTTAGAGCTAAAATTAGCATGTTTAAAGTGATTTTCATGCTTCCAGGGGCTCGGGAAGTGAATTAAATACCATTTGGAGGCATTTAATGTTCAAGCAAAAACGGCTGATTTTTGACAAAAGAGATAACACCCCCCCATTACGTCATGCTTAAGAAATGTGGAGACTGGTCCGTTTTCAAATGTTTTATTTTTGAACGTCAGTTCACATTTGTAGGTGGATCATCAGTGTTAGAGCTAAAATTAGCATGTTTAAAGTGATTTTCATGCTTCCAGGGGCCCTAAACACAAGATTTATGGAATGGTTAAAAGTGCATGAAAATGGCCAATTTACTCACTCTGAGTTCTCAAAAAGGGTTTCTTCACCCCAGGAAGTTAATTAAATACCATTTGGAGGCATTTAATGTTCAAGCAAAAACGGCTGATTTTTGACAAAAGAGATAACACCCCCCCATTACGTCATGCTTCAGAAATGTGGAAATTGGTCCGTTTTCAAATGTTTTATTTTTGAATGTCAGTTCACATTTGTAGGTTGATCATCAGTGTTAGAGCTAAAATTAGCATGTTTAAAGTGATTTTAATGCTTCCAGGGGCCCTAAACACAAGATTTATGGAATGGTTAAAAGTGCATGAAAATGGCCAATTTACTCACTCTGAGTTCTCAAAAAGGGTTTCTTCACCCCGGGAAGTTAATTAAATACCATTTGGAGGCATTTAATGTTCAAGCAAAAACGGCTGATTTTCGACAAAAGAGATAACACCCCCCCATTACGTCATGCTTCAGAAATGTGGAAAATGATCCGTTTTCAAAAGTTTTATTTTTGAACGTCAGTTCACATTTGTAGGTGGATCATCAGTGATAGAGCTAAAATTAGCATGTTTAAAGTGATTTTCATGCTTCCAGGGGCTCGGGAAGTGAATTAAATACTATTTGGAGGCATTTAATGTTCAAGCAAACACGGCTGATTTTTGACAAAAGAGATAACACCCCCCCATTACGTCATGCTTCAGAAATGTGGAAAATGGTCCGTTTTCAAATGTTTTATTTTCGAACGTCAGTTCACATTTGTAGGTTGATCATCAGTGTTAGAGCTAAAATTAGCATGTTTAAAGTGATTTTCATGCTTCCAGGGGCCCTAAACACAAGATTTATGGAATGGTTAAAAGTGCATGAAAATGGCCAATTTACTCACTCTGAGTTCTCAAAAAGGGTTTCTTCACCTCAGGAAGTTAATTAAATACCATTTGGAGGCATTTAATGTTTAAGCAAAAACGGCTGATTTTCGACAAAAGAGATAACACCCCCCCATTACATCATGCTTCAGAAATGTGGAGACTGGTCCGTTTTCAAATGTTTTATTTTTGAACGTCAGTTCACATTTGTAGGTGGATCATCAGTGTTAGAGCTAAAATTAGCATGTTTAAAGTGGTTTTCATGCTTCCAGGGGCTCGGGAAGTGAATTAAATACCATTTGGAGGCATTTAATGTTCAAGCAAAACAGCTGATTTTTGACAAAAGAGATAACACCCCTTCATTACGTCATGCTTCAGAAATGGGGAAAATGGCCCGTTTTCAAATGTTTTATTTTTGAACGTCAGTTCACATTTGTCGGTTGATCATCAGTGTTAGAGCTAAAATTAGCATGTTTAAAGTGATTTTCATGCTTCCAGGGGCCCTAAACACAAGATTTATGGAATGGTTAAAAGTGCATGAAAATGGCCAATTTACTCACTCTGAGTTCTCAAAAAGAGTTTCTTCACCCCGGGAAGTTGATTAAATACCATTTGGAGGCATTTAATGTTCAAGCAAAAACGGCTGATTTTCGACAAAAGAGATAACACCCCCCCATTACGTCATGCTTCAGAAATGTGGAAAATGATCCGTTTTCAAAAGTTTTATTTTTGAACGTCAGTTCACATTTGTAGGTGGATCATCAGTGTTAGAGCTAAAATTAGCATGTTTAAAGTGATTTTCATGCTTCCAGGGGCTCGGGAAGTGAATTAAATACTATTTGGAGGCATTTAATGTTCAAGCAAAAACGGCTGATTTTTGACAAAAGACATAACACCCCCCCCATTATGTCATGCTTCAGAAATGTGGAAAATGGTCCGTTTTCAAATGTTTTATTTTCGAACGTCAGTTCACATTTGTAGGTTGATCATCAGTGTTAGAGCTAAAATTAGCATGTTTAAAGTGATTTTCATGCTTCCAGGGTCCCTAAACACAAAATTTATGGAATGGTTAAAAGTGTATGAAAATGGCCAATTTACTCACTCTGAGTTCTCAAAAAGAGTTTCTTCACCCCGGGAAGGTAATTAAATACCATTTGGAGGCATTTAATGTTCAAGCAAAAACGGCTGATTTTCGACAAAAGAGATAACACCCCCATTATGTCATGCTTCAGAAATGTGGAAAATGGTCCATTTTCAAATGTTTTATTTTTGAACGTCAGTTCACATTTGTAGGTGGATCATCAGTGTTAGAGCTAAAATTAGCATGTTTAAAGTGATTTTCATGCTTCCAGGGGCTCGGGAAGTGAATTAAATACTATTTGGAGGAATTTAATGTTCAAGCAAAAACGGCTGATTTTTGACAAAAGAGATAACACCCCCCCATTACGTCATGCTTCAGAAATGTGGAAAATAGTCCGTTTTCAAATGTTTTATTTTTGAACGTCAGTTCACATTTGTATGTTGATCATCAGTGTTAGAGCTAAGATTAGCATGTTTAAAGTGATTTTCATGCTTCCAGGGGCCCTAAACACAAGATTTATGGAATGGTTAAAAGTGCATGAAAATGGCCAATTTACTCACTCTGAGTTCTCAAAAAGGGTTTCTTCACCCCAGGAAGTTAATTAAATACCATTTGGAGGCATTTAATGTTCAAGCAAAAACGGCTGATTTTTGACAAAAGAGATAACACCCCCCATTACATCATGCTTAAGAAATGTGGAGACTGGTCCGTTTTCAAATGTTTTATTTTTGAACGTCAGTTCACATTTGTAGGTGGATCATCAGTGTTAGAGCTAAAATTAGCATGTTTAAAGTGATTTTCATGCTTCCAGGGGCCCTAAACACAAGATTTATGGAATGGTTAAAAGTGCATGAAAATGGCCAATTTACTCACTCTGAGTTCTCAAAAAGGGTTTCTTCACCCCAGGAAGTTAATTAAATACCATTTGGAGGCATTTAATGTTCAAGCAAAAACGGCTGATTTTTGACAAAAGAGATAACACCCCCCATTACATCATGCTTAAGAAATGTGGAGACTGGTCCGTTTTCAAATGTTTTATTTTTGAACGTCAGTTCACATTTGTAGGTGGATCATCAGTGTTAGAGCTAAAATTAGCATGTTTAAAGTGAATTCCATGCTTCCAGGGGCCCTAAACACAAGATTTATGGAATGGTTAAAAGTGCATGAAAATGGCCAATTTACTCACTCTGAGTTCTCAAAAAGGGTTTCTTCACCTCAGGAAGTTAATTAAATACCATTTGGAGGCATTTAATGTTCAAGCAAAAACGGCTGACTTTTGACAAAAGAGATAACACCACCCCATTACGTCATGCTTCAGAAATGTGGAAAATGTCCGTTTTCAAATGTTTTATTTTTGAATGTCATTTCACATTTGTAGGTTGATCATCAGTGTTAGAGCTAAAATTAGCATGTTTAAAGTGATTTTCATGCTTCCAGGGGCCCTAAACACAAGATTTATGGAATGGTTAAAAGTGCATGAAAATGGCCAATTTACTCACTCTGAGTTCTCAAAAAGGGTTTCTTCACCCGGGAAGTTAATTAAATACCATTTGGAGGCATTTAATGTTCAAGCAAAAACGGCTGATTTTCGACAAAAGAGATAAACACCCCCCCATTACGTCATGCTTCAGAAATGTGGAAAATGATCCGTTTTCAAAAGTTTTATTTTTGAACGTCAGTTCACATTTGTAGGTGGATCATCAGTGTTAGAGCTAAAATTAGCATGTTTAAAGTGATTTTCATGCTTCCAGGGGCTCGGGAAGTGAATTAAATACTATTTGGAGGCATTTAATGTTCAAGCAAAAACAGCTGATTTTTGACAAAAGAGATAACACCCCCCCATTACGTCATGCTTCAGAAATGTGGAAAATGGTCCGTTTTCAAATGTTTTATTTTCGAACGTCAGTTCACATTTGTAGGTTGATCATCAGTGTTAGAGCTAAAATTAGCATGTTTAAAGTGATTTTCATGCTTCCAGGGGCCCTAAATACAAGATTTATGGAATGGTTAAAAGTGCATGAAAATGGCCAATTTGCTCACTCTGAGTTCTCAAAAAGGGTTTCTTCACCTCAGGAAGTTAATTAAATACCATTTGGAGGCATTTAATGTTCAAGCAAAAACGGCTGATTTTCGACAAAAGAGATAACACCCCCCCATTACGTCATGCTTCAGAAATGTGGAAAATGGTCCGTTTTCAAATGTTTTATTTTCGAACGTCAGTTCACATTTGTAGGTTGATCATCAGTGTTAGAGCTAAAATTAGCATGTTTAAAGTGATTTTCATGCTTCCAGGGGCCCTAAACACAAGATTTATGGAATGGTTAAAAGTGCATGAAAATGGCCAATTTACTCACTCTGAGTTCTCAAAAAGGGTTTCTTCACCTCAGGAAGTTAATTTAATACCATTTGGAGGCATTTAATGTTCAAGCAAAAACGGCTGATTTTCGACAAAAGAGATAACACCCCCCCATTACATCATGCTTCAGAAATGTGGAGACTGGTCCGTTTTCAAATGTTTTATTTTTGAACGTCAGTTCACATTTGTAGGTGGATCATCAGTGTTAGAGCTAAAATTAGCATGTTCAAAAGTGGTTTTCATGCTTCCAGGGGCTCGGGAAGTGAATTAAATACTATTTGGAGGCATTTAATGTTCAAGCAAAAACGGCTGATTTTTGACAAAAGAGATAACACCCCCCCCCATTACGTCATGCTTCAGAAATGTGGAAAATGGTCCGTTTTCAAATGTTTTATTTCTGAACGTCAGTTCACATTTGTAGGTTGATCATCAGTGTTAGAGCTAAAATTAGCATGTTTAAAGTGATTTTCATGCTTCCAGGGGCCCTAAACACAAGATTTATGGAATGGTTAAAAGTGCATGAAAATGGCCAATTTACTCACTCTGAGTTCTCAAAAAGGGTTTCTTCACCCCGGGAAGTTAATTGAATACCATTTGGAGGCATTTAATGTTCAAGCAAAAGCGGCTGATTTTTGACAAAAGAGATAACACCCCCCCCATTATGGCATGCTTCAGAAATGTGGAAAATGGTCCGTTTTCAAATGTTTTATTTTTGAACGTCAGTTCACATTTGTAGGTTGATCATCAGTGTTAGAGCTAAAATTAGCATGTTTAAAGTGATTTTCATGCTTCCAGAGGCTCGGGAAGTGAATTAAATACTATTTGGAGGCATTTAATGTTCAAGCAAAAACGGCTGATTTTTGACAAAAGAGATAATACCCCCCCATTACGTCATGCTTCAGAAATGTGGAAAATGGTCCGTTTTCAAATGTTTTATTTTTGAGCGTCAGTTCACATTTGTAGGTTGATCATCAGTGTTAGAGCTAAAATTAGCATGTTTAAAGTGATTTTCATGCTTCCAGGGGCTCGGAAAGTGAATTAAATACCATTTGGAGGCATTTAATGTTCAAGCAAAACAGCTGATTTTTGACAAAAGAGATAACACCCCCTCATTACGTCATGCTTCAGAAATGGGGAAAATGGCCCGTTTTCAAATGTTTTATTTTTGAACGTCAGTTCACATTTGTCGGTTGATCATCAGTGTTAGAGCTAAAATTAGCATGTTTAAAGTGATTTTCATGCTTCCAGGGGCCCTAAACACAAGATTTATGGAATGGTTAAAAGTGCATGAAAATGGCCAATTTACTCACTCTGAGTTCTCAAAAAGGGTTTCTTCACCTCAGGAAGTTAATTTAATACCATTTGGAGGCATTTAATGTTCAAGCAAAAACGGCTGATTTTCGACAAAAGAGATAACACCCCCCCATTACATCATGCTTCAGAAATGTGGAGACTGGTCCGTTTTCAAATGTTTTATTTTTGAACGTCAGTTCACATTTGTAGGTGGATCATCAGTGTTAGAGCTAAAATTAGCATGTTCAAAAGTGGTTTTCATGCTTCCAGGGGCTCGGGAAGTGAATTAAATACTATTTGGAGGCATTTAATGTTCAAGCAAAAACGGCTGATTTTTGACAAAAGAGATAACACCCCCCCCCATTACGTCATGCTTCAGAAATGTGGAAAATGGTCCGTTTTCAAATGTTTTATTTCTGAACGTCAGTTCACATTTGTAGGTTGATCATCAGTGTTAGAGCTAAAATTAGCATGTTTAAAGTGATTTTCATGCTTCCAGGGGCCCTAAACACAAGATTTATGGAATGGTTAAAAGTGCATGAAAATGGCCAATTTACTCACTCTGAGTTCTCAAAAAGGGTTTCTTCACCCCGGGAAGTTAATTGAATACCATTTGGAGGCATTTAATGTTCAAGCAAAAGCGGCTGATTTTTGACAAAAGAGATAACACCCCCCCCATTATGGCATGCTTCAGAAATGTGGAAAATGGTCCGTTTTCAAATGTTTTATTTTTGAACGTCAGTTCACATTTGTAGGTTGATCATCAGTGTTAGAGCTAAAATTAGCATGTTTAAAGTGATTTTCATGCTTCCAGAGGCTCGGGAAGTGAATTAAATACTATTTGGAGGCATTTAATGTTCAAGCAAAAACGGCTGATTTTTGACAAAAGAGATAATACCCCCCCATTACGTCATGCTTCAGAAATGTGGAAAATGGTCCGTTTTCAAATGTTTTATTTTTGAGCGTCAGTTCACATTTGTAGGTTGATCATCAGTGTTAGAGCTAAAATTAGCATGTTTAAAGTGATTTTCATGCTTCCAGGGGCTCGGAAAGTGAATTAAATACCATTTGGAGGCATTTAATGTTCAAGCAAAACAGCTGATTTTTGACAAAAGAGATAACACCCCCTCATTACGTCATGCTTCAGAAATGGGGAAAATGGCCCGTTTTCAAATGTTTTATTTTTGAACGTCAGTTCACATTTGTCGGTTGATCATCAGTGTTAGAGCTAAAATTAGCATGTTTAAAGTGATTTTCATGCTTCCAGGGGCCCTAAACACAAGATTTATGGAATGGTTAAAAGTGCATGAAAATGGCCAATTTACTCACTCTGAGTTCTCAAAAAGAGTTTCTTCACCCCGGGAAGTTAATTAAATACCATTTGGAGGCATTTAATGTTCAAGCAAAAACGGCTGATTTTTGACAAAAGAGATAACACCCCCCCATTACGTCATGCTTCAGAAATGTGGAAATTGGTCCGTTTTCAAATGTTTTATTTTTGAATGTCAGTTCACATTTGTAGGTTGATCATCAGTGTTAGAGCTAAAATTAGCATGTTTAAAGTGATTTTAATGCTTCCAGGGGCCCTAAACACAAGATTTATGGAATGGTTAAAAGTGCATGAAAATGGCCAATTTACTCACTCTGAGTTCTCAAAAAGGGTTTCTTCACCCCGGGAAGTTAATTAAATACCATTTGGAGGCATTTAATGTTCAAGCAAAAACGGCTGATTTTCGACAAAAGAGATAACACCCCCCCATTACGTCATGCTTCAGAAATGTGGAAAATGATCCGTTTTCAAAAGTTTTATTTTTGAACGTCAGTTCACATTTGTAGGTGGATCATCAGTGATAGAGCTAAAATTAGCATGTTTAAAGTGATTTTCATGCTTCCAGGGGCTCGGGAAGTGAATTAAATACTATTTGGAGGCATTTAATGTTCAAGCAAACACGGCTGATTTTTGACAAAAGAGATAACACCCCCCCATTACGTCATGCTTCAGAAATGTGGAAAATGGTCCGTTTTCAAATGTTTTATTTTCGAACGTCAGTTCACATTTGTAGGTTGATCATCAGTGTTAGAGCTAAAATTAGCATGTTTAAAGTGATTTTCATGCTTCCAGGGGCCCTAAACACAAGATTTATGGAATGGTTAAAAGTGCATGAAAATGGCCAATTTACTCACTCTGAGTTCTCAAAAAGGGTTTCTTCACCTCAGGAAGTTAATTAAATACCATTTGGAGGCATTTAATGTTTAAGCAAAAACGGCTGATTTTCGACAAAAGAGATAACACCCCCCCATTACATCATGCTTCAGAAATGTGGAGACTGGTCCGTTTTCAAATGTTTTATTTTTGAACGTCAGTTCACATTTGTAGGTGGATCATCAGTGTTAGAGCTAAAATTAGCATGTTTAAAGTGGTTTTCATGCTTCCAGGGGCTCGGGAAGTGAATTAAATACTATTTGGAGGCATTTAATGTTCAAGCAAAAACGGCTGATTTTTGACAAAAGAGATAACACCCCCCCCATTACGTCATGCTTCAGAAATGTGGAAAATGGTCCGTTTTCAAATGTTTTATTTTTGAACGTAAGTTCACATTTGTAGGTTGATCATCAGTGTTAGAGCTAAAATTAGCATGTTTAAAGTGATTTTCATGCTTCCAGGGGCCCTAAACACAAGATTTATGGAATGGTTAAAAGTGCATGAAAATGGCCAATTTACTCACTCTGAGTTCTCAAAAAGGGTTTCTTCACCCCGGGAAGTTAATTAAATACCATTTGGAGGCATTTAATGTTCAAGCAAAAGCGGCTGATTTTTGACAAAAGAGATAACACCCCCCTCATTACGGCATGCTTCAGAAATGTGGAAAATGGTCCGTTTTCAAATGTTTTATTTTTGAACGTCAGTTCACATTTGTAGGTTGATCATCAGTGTTAGAGCTAAAATTAGCATGTTTAAAGTGATTTTCATGCTTCCAGGGGCTCGGGAAGTGAATTAAATACTATTTGGAGGCATTTAATGTTCAAGCAAAAACGGCTGATTTTTGACAAAAGAGATAACACCCCCCCATTACGTCATGCTTCAGAAATGTGGAAAATGGTCCGTTTTCAAATGTTTTATTTTTGAACGTCAGTTCACATTTGTAGGTTGATCATCAGTGTTAGAGCTAAAATTAGCAGATTTAAAGTGATTTTCATGCTTCCAGGGGCTCGGGAAGTGAATTAAATACCATTTGGAGGCATTTAATGTTCAAGCAAAAACAGCTGATTTTTGACAAGAGATAACACCCCCCCATTACGTCATGCTTCAGAAATGGGGAAAATGGCCCGTTTTCAAATGTTTTATTTTTGAACGTCAGTTCACATTTGTCGGTTGGTCATCAGTGTTAGAGCCAAAATTAGCATGTTTAAAGTGATTTTCATGCTTCCAGGGGCCCTAAACACAAGATTTATGGAATGGTTAAAAGTGCATGAAAATGGCCAATTTACTCACTCTGAGTTCTCAAAAAGAGTTTCTTCACCCCGGGAAGTTAATTAAATACCATTTGGAGGCATTTAATGTTCAAGCAAAAACGGCTGATTTTCGACAAAAGAGATAACACCCCCCCATTACGTCATGCTTCAGAAATTTGGAAAATGATCCGTTTTCAAAAGTTTTATTTTTGAACGTCAGTTCACATTTGTAGGTGGATCATCAGTGTTAGAGCTAAAATTAGCATGTTTAAAGTGATTTTCATGCTTCCAGGGGCTCGGGAAGTGAATTAAATACTATTTGGAGGCATTTAATGTTCAAGCAAAAACGGCTGATTTTTGACAAAAGAGATAACACCCCCCCATTACGTCATGCTTCAGAAATGTGGAAAATAGTCCGTTTTCAAATGTTTTATTTTTGAACGTCAGTTCACATTTGTATGTTGATCATCAGTGTTAGAGCTAAAATTAGCATGTTTAAAGTGATTTTCATGCTTCCAGGGGCCCTAAACACAAGATTTATGGAATGGTTAAAAGTGCATGAAAATGGCCAATTTACTCACTCTGAGTTCTCAAAAAGGGTTTCTTCACCCCAGGAAGTTAATTAAATACCATTTGGAGGCATTTAATGTTCAAGCAAAAACGGCTGATTTTTGACAAAAGAGATAACACCCCCCATTACATCATGCTTAAGAAATGTGGAGACTGGTCCGTTTTCAAATGTTTTATTTTTGAACGTCAGTTCACATTTGTAGGTGGATCATCAGTGTTAGAGCTAAAATTAGCATGTTTAAAGTGATTTTCATGCTTCCAGGGGCCCTAAACACAAGATTTATGGAATGGTTAAAAGTGCATGAAAATGGCCAATTTACTCACTCTGAGTTCTCAAAAAGGGTTTCTTCACCCCAGGAAGTTAATTAAATACCATTTGGAGGCATTTAATGTTCAAGCAAAAACGGCTGATTTTTGACAAAAGAGATAACACCCCCCATTACATCATGCTTAAGAAATGTGGAGACTGGTCCGTTTTCAAATGTTTTATTTTTGAACGTCAGTTCACATTTGTAGGTGGATCATCAGTGTTAGAGCTAAAATTAGCATGTTTAAAGTGAATTCCATGCTTCCAGGGGCCCTAAACACAAGATTTATGGAATGGTTAAAAGTGCATGAAAATGGCCAATTTACTCACTCTGAGTTCTCAAAAAGGGTTTCTTCACCTCAGGAAGTTAATTAAATACCATTTGGAGGCATTTAATGTTCAAGCAAAAACGGCTGACTTTTGACAAAAGAGATAACACCACCCCATTACGTCATGCTTCAGAAATGTGGAAAATGGTCCGTTTTCAAATGTTTTATTTTTGAATGTCAGTTCACATTTGTAGGTTGATCATCAGTGTTAGAGCTAAAATTAGCATGTTTAAAGTGATTTTCATGCTTCCAGGGGCCCTAAACACAAGATTTATGGAATGGTTAAAAGTGCATGAAAATGGCCAATTTACTCACTCTGAGTTCTCAAAAAGGGTTTCTTCACCCCGGGAAGTTAATTAAATACCATTTGGAGGCATTTAATGTTCAAGCAAAAACGGCTGATTTTCGACAAAAGAGATAACACCCCCCCATTACGTCATGCTTCAGAAATGTGGAAAATGATCCGTTTTCAAAAGTTTTATTTTTGAACGTCAGTTCACATTTGTAGGTGGATCATCAGTGTTAGAGCTAAAATTAGCATGTTTAAAGTGATTTTCATGCTTCCAGGGGCTCGGGAAGTGAATTAAATACTATTTGGAAGCATTTAATGTTCAAGCAAAAACAGCTGATTTTTGACAAAAGAGATAACACCCCCCCATTACGTCATGCTTCAGAAATGTGGAAAATGGTCCGTTTTCAAATGTTTTATTTTCGAACGTCAGTTCACATTTGTAGGTTGATCATCAGTGTTAGAGCTAAAATTAGCATGTTTAAAGTGATTTTCATGCTTCCAGGGGCCCTAAACACAAGATTTATGGAATGGTTAAAAGTGCATGAAAATGGCCAATTTGCTCACTCTGAGTTCTCAAAAAGGGTTTCTTCACCTCAGGAAGTTAATTAAATACCATTTGGAGGCATTTAATGTTCAAGCAAAAACGGCTGATTTTCGACAAAAGAGATAACACCCCCCCATTACGTCATGCTTCAGAAATGTGGAAAATGGTCCGTTTTCAAATGTTTTATTTTCGAACGTCAGTTCACATTTGTAGGTTGATCATCAGTGTTAGAGCTAAAATTAGCATGTTTAAAGTGATTTTCATGCTTCCAGGGGCTCGGAAAGTGAATTAAATACCATTTGGAGGCATTTAATGTTCAAGCAAAACAGCTGATTTTTGACAAAAGAGATAACACCCCTTCATTACGTCATGCTTCAGAAATGGGGAAAATGGCCCGTTTTCAAATGTTTTATTTTTGAACGTCAGTTCACATTTGTCGGTTGATCATCAGTGTTAGAGCTAAAATTAGCATGTTTAAAGTGATTTTCATGCTTCCAGGGGCCCTAAACACAAGATTTATGGAATGGTTAAAAGTGCATGAAAATGGCCAATTTACTCACTCTGAGTTCTCAAAAAGAGTTTCTTCACCCCGGGAAGTTGATTAAATACCATTTGGAGGCATTTAATGTTCAAGCAAAAACGGCTGATTTTCGACAAAAGAGATAACACCCCCCCATTACGTCATGCTTCAGAAATGTGGAAATTGGTCCGTTTTCAAATGTTTTATTTTTGAATGTCAGTTCACATTTGTAGGTTGATCATCAGTGTTAGAGCTAAAATTAGCATGTTTAAAGTGATTTTCATGCTTCCAGGGGCTCGGGAAGTGAATTAAATACCATTTGGAGGCATTTAATGTTCAAGCAAAAACGGCTGATTTTTGACAAAAGAGATAACACCCCCCCATTACGTCATGCTTAAGAAATGTGGAGACTGGTCCGTTTTCAAATGTTTTATTTTTGAACGTCAGTTCACATTTGTAGGTGGATCATCAGTGTTAGAGCTAAAATTAGCATGTTTAAAGTGATTTTCATGCTTCCAGGGGCCCTAAACACAAGATTTATGGAATGGTTAAAAGTGCATGAAAATGGCCAATTTACTCACTCTGAGTTCTCAAAAAGGGTTTCTTCACCCCAGGAAGTTAATTAAATACCATTTGGAGGCATTTAATGTTCAAGCAAAAACGGCTGATTTTTGACAAAAGAGATAACACCCCCCCATTACGTCATGCTTCAGAAATGTGGAAATTGGTCCGTTTTCAAATGTTTTATTTTTGAATGTCAGTTCACATTTGTAGGTTGATCATCAGTGTTAGAGCTAAAATTAGCATGTTTAAAGTGATTTTAATGCTTCCAGGGGCCCTAAACACAAGATTTATGGAATGGTTAAAAGTGCATGAAAATGGCCAATTTACTCACTCTGAGTTCTCAAAAAGGGTTTCTTCACCCCGGGAAGTTAATTAAATACCATTTGGAGGCATTTAATGTTCAAGCAAAAACGGCTGATTTTCGACAAAAGAGATAACACCCCCCCATTACGTCATGCTTCAGAAATGTGGAAAATGATCCGTTTTCAAAAGTTTTATTTTTGAACGTCAGTTCACATTTGTAGGTGGATCATCAGTGATAGAGCTAAAATGAGCATGTTTAAAGTGATTTTCATGCTTCCAGGGGCTCGGGAAGTGAATTAAATACTATTTGGAGGCATTTAATGTTCAAGCAAACACGGCTGATTTTTGACAAAAGAGATAACACCCCCCCATTACGTCATGCTTCAGAAATGTGGAAAATGGTCCGTTTTCAAATGTTTTATTTTCGAACGTCAGTTCACATTTGTAGGTTGATCATCAGTGTTAGAGCTAAAATTAGCATGTTTAAAGTGATTTTCATGCTTCCAGGGGCCCTAAACACAAGATTTATGGAATGGTTAAAAGTGCATGAAAATGGCCAATTTACTCACTCTGAGTTCTCAAAAAGGGTTTCTTCACCTCAGGAAGTTAATTAAATACCATTTGGAGGCATTTATTGTTTAAGCAAAAACGGCTGATTTTCGACAAAAGAGATAACACCCCCCCATTACATCATGCTTCAGAAATGTGGAGACTGGTGCGTTTTCAAATGTTTTATTTTTGAACGTCAGTTCACATTTGTAGGTGGATCATCAGTGTTAGAGCTAAAATTAGCATGTTTAAAGTGGTTTTCATGCTTCCAGGGGCTCGGGAAGTGAATTAAATACTATTTGGAGGCATTTAATGTTCAAGCAAAAACGGCTGATTTTTGACAAAAGAGATAACACCCCCCCCATTACGTCATGCTTCAGAAATGTGGAAAATGGTCCGTTTTCAAATGTTTTATTTTTGAACGTAAGTTCACATTTGTAGGTTGATCATCAGTGTTAGAGCTAAAATTAGCATGTTTAAAGTGATTTTCATGCTTCCAGGGGCCCTAAACACAAGATTTATGGAATGGTTAAAAGTGCATGAAAATGGCCAATTTACTCACTCTGAGTTCTCAAAAAGGGTTTCTTCACCCCGGGAAGTTAATTAAATACCATTTGGAGGCATTTAATGTTCAAGCAAAAGCGGCTGATTTTTGACAAAAGAGATAACACCCCCCTCATTACGGCATGCTTCAGAAATGTGGAAAATGGTCCGTTTTCAAATGTTTTATTTTTGAACGTCAGTTCACATTTGTAGGTTGATCATCAGTGTTAGAGCTAAAATTAGCATGTTTAAAGTGATTTTCATGCTTCCAGGGGCTCGGGAAGTGAATTAAATACTATTTGGAGGCATTTAATGTTCAAGCAAAAACGGCTGATTTTTGACAAAAGAGATAACACCCCCCCATTACGTCATGCTTCAGAAATGTGGAAAATGGTCCGTTTTCAAATGTTTTATTTTTGAACGTCAGTTCACATTTGTAGGTTGATCATCAGTGTTAGAGCTAAAATTAGCATGTTTAAAGTGATTTTCATGCTTCCAGGGGCTCGGGAAGTGAATTAAATACCATTTGGAGGCATTTAATGTTCAAGCAAAAACAGCTGATTTTTGACAAAAGAGATAACACCCCCCCATTACGTCATGCTTCAGAAATGGGGAAAATGGCCCGTTTTCAAATGTTTTATTTTTGAACGTCAGTTCACATTTGTCGGTTGGTCATCAGTGTTAGAGCCAAAATTAGCATGTTTAAAGTGATTTTCATGCTTCCAGGGGCCCTAAACACAAGATTTATGGAATGGTTAAAAGTGCATGAAAATGGCCAATTTACTCACTCTGAGTTCTCAAAAAGAGTTTCTTCACCCCGGGAAGTTAATTAAATACCATTTGGAGGCATTTAATGTTCAAGCAAAAACGGCTGATTTTCGACACAAGAGATAACACCCCCCCATTACGTCATGCTTCAGAAATGTGGAAAATGGTCCGTTTTCAAATGTTTTATTTTTGAACGTCAGTTCACATTTGTAGGTGGATCATCAGTGTTAGAGCTAAAATTAGCATGTTTAAAGTGATTTTCATGCTTCCAGGGGCTCGGGAAGTGAATTAAATACTATTTGGAGGAATTTAATGTTCAAGCAAAAACGACTGATTTTTGACAAAAGAGATAACACCCCCCCCGTTACGTCATGCTTCAGAAATGTGGAAAATAGTCCGTTTTCAAATGTTTTATTTTTGAACGTCAGTTCACATTTGTATGTTGATCATCAGTGTTAGAGCTAAAATTAGCATGTTTAAAGTGATTTTCATGCTTCCAGGGGCCCTAAACACAAGATTTATGGAATGGTTAAAAGTGCATGAAAATGGCCAATTTACTCACTCTGAGTTCTCAAAAAGGGTTTCTTCACCCCAGGAAGTTAATTAAATACCATTTGGAGGCATTTAATGTTCAAGCAAAAACGGCTGATTTTTGACAAAAGAGATAACACCCCCCAATTACATCATGCTTAAGAAATGTGGAGACTGGTCCGTTTTCAAATGTTTTATTTTTGAACGTCAGTTCACATTTGTAGGTGGATCATCAGTGTTAGAGCTAAAATTAGCATGTTTAAAGTGATTTTCATGCTTCCAGGGGCCCTAAACACAAGATTTATGGAATGGTTAAAAGTGCATGAAAATGGCCAATTTACTCACTCTGAGTTCTCAAAAAGGGTTTCTTCACCCCGGGAAGTTAATTAAATACCATTTGGAGGCATTTAATGTTCAAGCAAAAACGGCTCGTTTTTTGACAAAAGAGATAACACCCCCCCATTACGTCATGCTTCAGAAATGTGGAAAATGGTCCGTTTTCAAATGTTTTATTTTTGAATGTCAGTTCACATTTGTAGGTTGATCATCAGTGTTAGAGCTAAAATTAGCATGTTTAAAGTGATTTTCATGCTTCCAGGGGCCCTAAACACAAGATTTATGGAATGGTTAAAAGTTCATGAAAATGGCCAATTTACTCACTCTGAGTTCTCAAAAAGGGTTTCTTCATCCCGGGAAGTTAATTAAATACCATTTGGAGGCATTTAATGTTCAAGCAAAAACGGCTGATTTTCGACAAAAGAGATAACACCCCCCCATTACGTCATGCTTCAGAAATGTGGAAAATGATCCGTTTTCAAATGTTTTATTTTTGAACGTCAGTTCACATTTGTAGGTGGATCATCATTGTTAGAGCTAAAATTAGCATGTTTAAAGTGATTTTCATGCTTCCAGGGGCTCGGGAAGTGAATTAAATACTATTTGGAGGCATTTAATGTTCAAGTAAAAACGGCTGATTTTTTACAAAAGAGATAACACCCCCCCATTACGTCATGCTTCAGAAATGTGGAAAATAGTCCGTTTTCAAATGTTTTATTTTTTAACGTCAGTTCACATTTGTAGGTGAATCAGCACTGTTAGAGCTAAAAATTAGCATGTTTAAAGTGATTTTCATGCTTCCAGGGGCCCTAAACACAAGATTTATGGAAAGGTTTAAAGTGCATGAAAATGGCCAATTTACTCACTCTGAGTTCTCAAAAAGGGTTTCTTCACCCCGGGAAGTTAATTAAATACCATTTGGAGGCATTTAATGTTCAAGCAAAAACGGCTGATTTTTGACAAAAGAGATAACACCCCCCCCATTACGTCATGCTTCAGAAATGTGGAAAATGGTCCGTTTTCAAATGTTTTATTTTTGAACGTCAGTTCACATTTGTATGTTGATCATCAGTGTTAGAGCTAAAATTAGCATGTTTAAAGTGATTTTCATGCTTCCAGGGGCCCTAAACACAAGATTTATGAAATGGTTAAAAGTGCATGAAAATGGCCAATTTACTCACTCTGAGTTCTCAAAAAGGGTTTCTTCACCCCAGGAAGTTAATTAAATACCATTTGGAGGCATTTAATGTTCAAGCAAAAACGGCTGATTTTTGACAAAAGAGATAACACCCCCCCCCATTACGTCATGCTTCAGAAATGTGGAAAATGGTCCGTTTTCAAATGTTTTATTTTTGAACGTCAGTTCACATTTGTAGGTGGATCATCAGTGTTAGAGCTAAAATTAGCATGTTTAAAGTGATTTTCATGCTTCCAGGGGCTCGGGAAGTGAATTAAATACTATTTGGAGGAATTTAATGTTCAAGCAAAAACGGCTGATTTTTGACAAAAGAGATAACACCCCCCCGTTACGTCATGCTTCAGAAATGTGGAAAATAGTCCGTTTTCAAATGTTTTATTTTTGAACGTCAGTTCACATTTGTATGTTGATCATCAGTGTTAGAGCTAAAATTAGCATGTTTAAAGTGATTTTCATGCTTCCAGGGGCCCTTAAACACAAGATTTATGGAATGGTTAAAAGTGCATGAAAATGGCCAATTTACTCACTCTGAGTTCTCAAAAAGGGTTTCTTCACCCCAGGAAGTTAATTAAATACCATTTGGAGGCATTTAATGTTCAAGCAAAAACGGCTGATTTTTGACAAAAGAGATAACACCCCCCAATTACATCATGCTTAAGAAATGTGGAGACTGGTCCGTTTTCAAATGTTTTATTTTTGAACGTCAGTTCACATTTGTAGGTGGATCATCAGTGTTAGAGCTAAAATTAGCATGTTTAAAGTGATTTTCATGCTTCCAGGGGCCCTAAACACAAGATTTATGGAATGGTTAAAAGTGCATGAAAATGGCCAATTTACTCACTCTGAGTTCTCAAAAAGGGTTTCTTCACCCCGGGAAGTTAATTAAATACCATTTGGAGGCATTTAATGTTCAAGCAAAAACGGCTCGTTTTTTGACAAAAGAGATAACACCCCCCCATTACGTCATGCTTCAGAAATGTGGAAAATGGTCCGTTTTCAAATGTTTTATTTTTGAACGTCAGTTCACATTTGTAGGTGGATCATCAGTGTTAGAGCTAAAATTAGCATGTTTAAAGTGATTTTCATGCTTCCAGGGGCCCTAAACACAAGATTTATGGAATGGTTAAAAGTGCATGAAAATGGCCAATTTACTCACTCTGAGTTCTCAAAAAGGGTTTCTTCACCCCAGGAAGTTAATTAAATACCATTTGGAGGCATTTAATGTTCAAGCAAAAACGGCTGATTTTTGACAAAAGAGATAACACCCCCCCATTACATCATGCTTAAGAAATGTGGAGACTGGTCCGTTTTCAAAAGTTTTATTTTTGAACGTCAGTTCACATTTGTAGGTGGATCATCAGTGTTAGAGCTAAAATTAGCATGTTCAAAAGTGGTTTTCATGCTTCCAGGGGCTCGGGAAGTGAATTAAATACTATTTGGAGGCATTTAATGTTCAAGCAAAAACGGCTGATTTTTGACAAAAGAGATAACACCCCCCCCATTACGTCATGCTTCAGAAATGTGGAAAATGGTCCGTTTTCAAATGTTTTATTTCTGAACGTCAGTTCACATTTGTAGGTTGATCATCAGTGTTAGAGCTAAAATTAGCATGTTTAAAGTGATTTTCATGCTTCCAGGGGCCCTAAACACAAGATTTATGGAATGGTTAAAAGTGCATGAAAATGGCCAATTTACTCACTCTGAGTTCTCAAAAAGGGTTTCTTCACCCCGGGAAGTTAATTAAATACCATTTGGAGGCATTTAATGTTCAAGCAAAAGCGGCTGATTTTTGACAAAAGAGATAACACCCCCCCCATTATGGCATGCTTCAGAAATGTGGAAAATGGTCCGTTTTCAAATGTTTTATTTTTGAACGTCAGTTCACATTTGTAGGTTGATCATCAGTGTTAGAGCTAAAATTAGCATGTTTAAAGGGATTTTCATGCTTCCAGAGGCTCGGGAAGTGAATTAAATACTATTTGGAGGCATTTAATGTTCAAGCAAAAACGGCTGATTTTTGACAAAAGAGATAATACCCCCCCATTACGTCATGCTTCAGAAATGTGGAAAATGGTCCGTTTTCAAATGTTTTATTTTTGAGCGTCAGTTCACATTTGTAGGTTGATCATCAGTGTTAGAGCTAAAATTAGCATGTTTAAAGTGATTTTCATGCTTCCAGGGGCTCGGAAAGTGAATTAAATACCATTTGGAGGCATTTAATGTTCAAGCAAAACAGCTGATTTTTGACAAAAGAGATAACACCCCCTCATTACGTCATGCTTCAGAAATGGGGAAAATGGCCCGTTTTCAAATGTTTTATTTTTGAACGTCAGTTCACATTTGTCGGTTGATCATCAGTGTTAGAGCTAAAATTAGCATGTTTAAAGTGATTTTCATGCTTCCAGGGGCCCTAAACACAAGATTTATGGAATGGTTAAAAGTGCATGAAAATGGCCAATTTACTCACTCTGAGTTCTCAAAAAGAGTTTCTTCACCCCGGGAAGTTAATTAAATACCATTTGGAGGCATTTAATGTTCAAGCAAAAACGGCTGATTTTCGACAAAAGAGATAACACCCCCCCATTACGTCATGCTTCAGAAATGTGGAAATTGGTCCGTTTTCAAATGTTTTATTTTTGAATATCAGTTCACATTTGTAGGTTGATCATCAGTGTTAGAGCTAAAATTAGCATGTTTAAAGTGATTTTCATGCTTCCAGGGGCTCGGGAAGTGAATTAAATACCATTTGGAGGCATTTAATGTTCAAGCAAAAACGGCTGATTTTTGACAAAAGAGATAACACCCCCCCATTACGTCATGCTTAAGAAATGTGGAGACTGGTCCGTTTTCAAATGTTTTATTTTTGAACGTCAGTTCACATTTGTAGGTGGATCATCAGTGTTAGAGCTAAAATTAGCATGTTTAAAGTGATTTTCATTCTTCCAGGGGCCCTAAACACAAGATTTATGGAATGGTTAAAAGTGCATGAAAATGGCCAATTTACTCACTCTGAGTTCTCAAAAAGGGTTTCTTCACCCCAGGAAGTTAATTAAATACCATTTGGAGGCATTTAATGTTCAAGCAAAAACGGCTGATTTTTGACAAAAGAGATAACACCCCCCCATTACGTCATGCTTCAGAAATGTGGAAATTGGTCCGTTTTCAAATGTTTTATTTTTGAATGTCAGTTCACATTTGTAGGTTGATCATCAGTGTTAGAGCTAAAATTAGCATGTTTAAAGTGATTTTAATGCTTCCAGGGGCCCTAAACACAAGATTTATGGAATGGTTAAAAGTGCATGAAAATGGCCAATTTACTCACTCTGAGTTCTCAAAAAGGGTTTCTTCACCCCGGGAAGTTAATTAAATACCATTTGGAGGCATTTAATGTTCAAGCAAAAACGGCTGATTTTCGACAAAAGAGATAACACCCCCCCATTACGTCATGCTTCAGAAATGTGGAAAATGATCCGTTTTCAAAAGTTTTATTTTTGAACGTCAGTTCACATTTGTAGGTGGATCATCAGTGATAGAGCTAAAATTAGCATGTTTAAAGTGATTTTCATGCTTCCAGGGGCTCGGGAAGTGAATTAAATACTATTTGGAGGCATTTAATGTTCAAGCAAACACGGCTGATTTTTGACAAAAGAGATAACACCCCCCCATTACGTCATGCTTCAGAAATGTGGAAAATGGTCCGTTTTCAAATGTTTTATTTTCGAACGTCAGTTCACATTTGTAGGTTGATCATCAGTGTTAGAGCTAAAATTAGCATGTTTAAAGTGATTTTCATGCTTCCAGGGGCCCTAAACACAAGATTTATGGAATGGTTAAAAGTGCATGAAAATGGCCAATTTACTCACTCTGAGTTCTCAAAAAGGGTTTCTTCACCTCAGGAAGTTAATTAACTACCATTTGGAGGCATTTAATGTTTAAGCAAAAACGGCTGATTTTCGACAAAAGAGATAACACCCCCCCATTACATCATGCTTCAGAAATGTGGAGACTGGTCCGTTTTCAAATGTTTTATTTTTGAACGTCAGTTCACATTTGTAGGTGGATCATCAGTGTTAGAGCTAAAATTAGCATGTTTAAAGTGGTTTTCATGCTTCCAGGGGCTCGGGAAGTGAATTAAATACTATTTGGAGGCATTTAATGTTCAAGCAAAAACGGCTGATTTTTGACAAAAGAGATAACACCCCCCCCATTACGTCATGCTTCAGAAATGTGGAAAATGGTCCGTTTTCAAATGTTTTATTTTTGAACGTAAGTTCACATTTGTAGGTTGATCATCAGTGTTAGAGCTAAAATTAGCATGTTTAAAGTGATTTTCATGCTTCCAGGGGCCCTAAACACAAGATTTATGGAATGGTTAAAAGTGCATGAAAATGGCCAATTTACTCACTCTGAGTTCTCAAAAAGGGTTTCTTCACCCCGGGAAGTTAATTAAATACCATTTGGAGGCATTTAATGTTCAAGCAAAAGCGGCTGATTTTTGACAAAAGAGATAACACCCCCCTCATTACGGCATGCTTCAGAAATGTGGAAAATGGTCCGTTTTCAAATGTTTTATTTTTGAACGTCAGTTCACATTTGTAGGTTGATCATCAGTGTTAGAGCTAAAATTAGCATGTTTAAAGTGATTTTCATGCTTCCAGGGGCTCGGGAAGTGAATTAAATACCATTTGGAGGCATTTAATGTTCAAGCAAAAACAGCTGATTTTTGACAAAAGAGATAACACCCCCCCATTACGTCATGCTTCAGAAATGGGGAAAATGGCCCGTTTTCAAATGTTTTATTTTTGAACGTCAGTTCACATTTGTCGGTTGGTCATCAGTGTTAGAGCCAAAATTAGCATGTTTAAAGTGATTTTCATGCTTCCAGGGGCCCTAAACACAAGATTTATGGAATGGTTAAAAGTGCATGAAAATGGCCAATTTACTCACTCTGAGTTCTCAAAAAGAGTTTCTTCACCCCGGGAAGTTAATTAAATACCATTTGGAGGCATTTAATGTTCAAGCAAAAACGGCTGATTTTCGACAAAAGAGATAACACCCCCCCATTACGTCATGCTTCAGAAATGTGGAAAATGGTCCGTTTTCAAATGTTTTATTTTTGAACGTCAGTTCACATTTGTAGGTGGATCATAAGTGTTAGAGCTAAAATTAGCATGTTTAAAGTGATTTTCATGCTTCCAGGGGCTCGGGAAGTGAATTAAATACTATTTGGAGGAATTTAATGTTCAAGCAAAAACGACTGATTTTTGACAAAAGAGATAACACCCCCCCCGTTACGTCATGCTTCAGAAATGTGGAAAATAGTCCGTTTTCAAATGTTTTATTTTTGAACGTCAGTTCACATTTGTATGTTGATCATCAGTGTTAGAGCTAAAATTAGCATGTTTAAAGTGATTTTCATGCTTCCAGGGGCCCTAAACACAAGATTTATGGAATGGTTAAAAGTGCATGAAAATGGCCAATTTACTCACTCTGAGTTCTCAAAAAGGGTTTCTTCACCCCAGGAAGTTAATTAAATACCATTTGGAGGCATTTAATGTTCAAGCAAAAACGGCTGATTTTTGACAAAAGAGATAACACCCCCCAATTACATCATGCTTAAGAAATGTGGAGAGTGGTCCGTTTTCAAATGTTTTATTTTTGAACGTCAGTTCACATTTGTAGGTGGATCATCAGTGTTAGAGCTAAAATTAGCATGTTTAAAGTGATTTTCATGCTTCCAGGGGCCCTAAACACAGGATTTATGGAATGGTTAAAAGTGCATGAAAATGGCCAATTTACTCACTCTGAGTTCTCAAAAAGGGTTTCTTCACCCCGGGAAGTTAATTAAATACCATTTGGAGGCATTTAATGTTCAAGCAAAAACGGCTCGTTTTTTGACAAAAGAGATAACACCCCCCCATTACGTCATGCTTCAGAAATGTGGAAAATGGTCAGTTTTCAAATGTTTTATTTTTGAATGTCAGTTCACATTTGTAGGTTGATCATCAGTGTTAGAGCTAAAATTAGCATGTTTAAAGTGATTTTCATGCTTCCAGGGGCCCTAAACACAAGATTTATGGAATGGTTAAAAGTTCATGAAAATGGCCAATTTACTCACTCTGAGTTCTCAAAAAGGGTTTCTTCATCCCGGGAAGTTAATTAAATACCATTTGGAGGCATTTAATGTTCAAGCAAAAACGGCTGATTTTCGACAAAAGAGATAACACCCCCCCATTACGTCATGCTTCAGAAATGTGGAAAATGATCCGTTTTCAAATGTTTTATTTTTGAACGTCAGTTCACATTTGTAGGTGGATCATCATTGTTAGAGCTAAAATTAGCATGTTTAAAGTGATTTTCATGCTTCCAGGGGCTCGGGAAGTGAATTAAATACTATTTGGAGGCATTTAATGTTCAAGCAAAAACGGCTGATTTTTTACAAAAGAGATAACACCCCCCCATTACGTCATGCTTCAGAAATGTGGAAAATAGTCCGTTTTCAAATGTTTTATTTTTTAACGTCAGTTCACATTTGTAGGTGAATCAGCACTGTTAGAGCTAAAAATTAGCATGTTTAAAGTGATTTTCATGCTTCCAGGGGCCCTAAACACAAGATTTATGGAAAGGTTTAAAGTGCATGAAAATGGCCAATTTACTCACTCTGAGTTCTCAAAAAGGGTTTCTTCACCCCGGGAAGTTAATTAAATACCATTTGGAGGCATTTAATGTTCAAGCAAAAACGGCTGATTTTTGACAAAAGAGATAACACCCCCCCCATTACGTCATGCTTCAGAAATGTGGAAAATGGTCCGTTTTCAAATGTTTTATTTTTGAACGTCAGTTCACATTTGTATGTTGATCATCAGTGTTAGAGCTAAAATTAGCATGTTTAAAGTGATTTTCATGCTTCCAGGGGCCCTAAACACAAGATTTATGAAATGGTTAAAAGTGCATGAAAATGGCCAATTTACTCACTCTGAGTTCTCAAAAAGGGTTTCTTCACCCCAGGAAGTTAATTAAATACCATTTGGAGGCATTTAATGTTCAAGCAAAAACGGCTGATTTTTGACAAGAGAGATAACACCCCCCCCCATTACGTCATGCTTCAGAAATGTGGAAAATGGTCCGTTTTCAAATGTTTTATTTTTGAACGTCAGTTCACATTTGTAGGTGGATCATCAGTGTTAGAGCTAAAATTAGCATGTTTAAAGTGATTTTCATGCTTCCAGGGGCTCGGGAAGTGAATTAAATACTATTTGGAGGAATTTAATGTTCAAGCAAAAACGGCTGATTTTTGACAAAAGAGATAACACCCCCCCGTTACATCATGCTTCAGAAATGTGGAAAATAGTCCGTTTTCAAATGTTTTATTTTTGAACGTCAGTTCACATTTGTATGTTGATCATCAGTGTTAGAGCTAAAATTAGCATGTTTAAAGTGATTTTCATGCTTCCAGGGGCCCTTAAACTCAAGATTTATGGAATGGTTAAAAGTGCATGAAAATGGCCAATTTACTCACTCTGAGTTCTCAAAAAGGGTTTCTTCACCCCAGGAAGTTAATTAAATACCATTTGGAGGCATTTAATGTTCAAGCAAAAACGGCTGATTTTTGACAAAAGAGATAACACCCCCCAATTACATCATGCTTAAGAAATGTGGAGACTGGTCCGTTTTCAAATGTTTTATTTTTGAACGTCAGTTCACATTTGTAGGTGGATCATCAGTGTTAGAGCTAAAATTAGCATGTTTAAAGTGATTTTCATGCTTCCAGGGGCCCTAAACACAAGATTTATGGAATGGTTAAAAGTGCATGAAAATGGCCAATTTACTCACTCTGAGTTCTCAAAAAGGGTTTCTTCACCCCGGTAAGTTAATTAAATACCATTTGGAGGCATTTAATGTTCAAGCAAAAACGGCTCGTTTTTTGACAAAAGAGATAACACCCCCCCATTACGTCATGCTTCAGAAATGTGGAAAATGGTCCGTTTTCAAATGTTTTATTTTTGAACGTCAGTTCACATTTGTAGGTGGATCATCAGTGTTAGAGCTAAAATTAGCATGTTTAAAGTGATTTTCATGCTTCCAGGGGCCCTAAACACAAGATTTATGGAATGGTTAAAAGTGCATGAAAATGGCCAATTTACTCACTCTGAGTTCTCAAAAAGGGTTTCTTCACCCCAGGAAGTTAATTAAATACCATTTGGAGGCATTTAATGTTCAAGCAAAAACGGCTGATTTTTGACAAAAGAGATAACACCCCCCATTACATCATGCTTAAGAAATGTGGAGACTGGTCCGTTTTCAAATGTTTTATTTTTGAACGTCAGTTCACATTTGTAGGTGGATCATCAGTGTTAGAGCTAAAATTAGCATGTTCAAAAGTGGTTTTCATGCTTCCAGGGGCTCGGGAAGTGAATTAAATACTATTTGGAGGCATTTAATGTTCAAGCAAAAACGGCTGATTTTTGACAAAAGAGATAACACCCCCCCCATTACGTCATGCTTCAGAAATGTGGAAAATGGTCCGTTTTCAAATGTTTTATTTCTGAACGTCAGTTCACATTTGTAGGTTGATCATCAGTGTTAGAGCTAAAATTAGCATGTTTAAAGTGATTTTCATGCTTCCAGGGGCCCTAAACACAAGATTTATGGAATGGTTAAAAGTGCATGAAAATGGCCAATTTACTCACTCTGAGTTCTCAAAAAGGGTTTCTTCACCCCGGGAAGTTAATTAAATACCATTTGGAGGCATTTAATGTTCAAGCAAAAGCGGCTGATTTTTGACAAAAGAGATAACACCCCCCCCATTATGGCATGCTTCAGAAATGTGGAAAATGGTCCGTTTTCAAATGTTTTATTTTTGAACGTCAGTTCACATTTGTAGGTTGATCATCAGTGTTAGAGCTAAAATTAGCATGTTTAAAGTGATTTTCATGCTTCCAGAGGCTCGGGAAGTGAATTAAATACTATTTGGAGGCATTTAATGTTCAAGCAAAAACGGCTGATTTTTGACAAAAGAGATAATACCCCCCCATTACGTCATGCTTCAGAAATGTGGAAAATGGTCCGTTTTCAAATGTTTTATTTTTGAGCGTCAGTTCACATTTGTAGGTTGATCATCAGTGTTAGAGCTAAAATTAGCATGTTTAAAGTGATTTTCATGCTTCCAGGGGCTCGGAAAGTGAATTAAATACCATTTGGAGGCATTTAATGTTCAAGCAAAACAGCTGATTTTTGACAAAAGAGATAACACCCCCTCATTACGTCATGCTTCAGAAATGGGGAAAATGGCCCGTTTTCAAATGTTTTATTTTTGAACGTCAGTTCACATTTGTCGGTTGATCATCAGTGTTAGAGCTAAAATTAGCATGTTTAAAGTGATTTTCATGCTTCCAGGGGCCCTAAACACAAGATTTATGGAATGGTTAAAAGTGCATGAAAATGGCCAATTTACTCACTCTGAGTTCTCAAAAAGAGTTTCTTCACCCCGGGAAGTTAATTAAATACCATTTGGAGGCATTTAATGTTCAAGCAAAAACGGCTGATTTTCGACAAAAGAGATAACACCCCCCCATTACGTCATGCTTCAGAAATGTGGAAATTGGTCCGTTTTCAAATGTTTTATTTTTGAATGTCAGTTCACATTTGTAGGTTGATCATCAGTGTTAGAGCTAAAATTAGCATGTTTAAAGTGATTTTCATGCTTCCAGGGGCTCGGGAAGTGAATTAAATACCATTTGGAGGCATTTAATGTTCAAGCAAAAACGGCTGATTTTTGACAAAAGAGATAACACCCCCCCATTAAGTCATGCTTAAGAAATGTGGAGACTGGTCCGTTTTCAAATGTTTTATTTTTGAACGTCAGTTCACATTTGTAGGTGGATCATCAGTGTTAGAGCTAAAATTAGCATGTTTAAAGTGATTTTCATGCTTCCAGGGGCCCTAAACACAAGATTTATGGAATGGTTAAAAGTGCATGAAAATGGCCAATTTACTCACTCTGAGTTCTCAAACAGGGTTTCTTCACCCCAGGAAGTTAATTAAATACCATTTGGAGGCATTTAATGTTCAAGCAAAAACGGCTGATTTTTGACAAAAGAGATAACACCCCCCCATTACGTCATGCTTCAGAAATGTGGAAATTGGTCCGTTTTCAAATGTTTTATTTTTGAATGTCAGTTCACATTTGTAGGTTGATCATCAGTGTTAGAGCTAAAATTAGCATGTTTAAAGTGATTTTAATGCTTCCAGGGGCCCTAAACACAAGATTTATGGAATGGTTAAAAGTGCATGAAAATGGCCAATTTACTCACTCTGAGTTCTCAAAAAGGGTTTCTTCACCCCGGGAAGTTAATTAAATACCATTTGGAGGCATTTAATGTTCAAGCAAAAACGGCTGATTTTCGACAAAAGAGATAACACCCCCCCATTACGTCATGCTTCAGAAATGTGGAAAATGATCCGTTTCCAAAGTTTTATTTTTGAACGTCAGTTCACATTTGTAGGTGGATCATCAGTGATAGAGCTAAAATTAGCATGTTTAAAGTGATTTTCATGCTTCCAGGGGCTCGGGAAGTGAATTAAATACTATTTGGAGGCATTTAATGTTCAAGCAAACACGGCTGATTTTTGACAAAAGAGATAACACCCCCCCATTACGTCATGCTTCAGAAATGTGGAAAATGGTCCGTTTTCAAATGTTTTATTTTCGAACGTCAGTTCACATTTGTAGGTTGATCATCAGTGTTAGAGCTAAAATTAGCATGTTTAAAGTGATTTTCATGCTTCCAGGGGCCCTAAACACAAGATTTATGGAATGGTTAAAAGTGCATGAAAATGGCCAATTTACTCACTCTGAGTTCTCAAAAAGGGTTTCTTCACCTCAGGAAGTTAATTAAATACCATTTGGAGGCATTTAATGTTTAAGCAAAAACGGCTGATTTTCGACAAAAGAGATAACACCCCCCCATTACATCATGCTTCAGAAATGTGGAGACTGGTCCGTTTTCAAATGTTTTATTTTTGAACGTCAGTTCACATTTGTAGGTGGATCATCAGTGTTAGAGCTAAAATTAGCATGTTTAAAGTGGTTTTCATGCTTCCAGGGTCTCGGGAAGTGAATTAAATACTATTTGGAGGCATTTAATGTTCAAGCAAAAACGGCTGATTTTTGACAAAAGAGATAACACCCCCCCCATTACGTCATGCTTCAGAAATGTGGAAAATGGTCCGTTTTCAAATGTTTTATTTTTGAACGTAAGTTCACATTTGTAGGTTGATCATCAGTGTTAGAGCTAAAATTAGCATGTTTAAAGTGATTTTCATGCTTCCAGGGGCCCTAAACACAAGATTTATGGAATGGTTAAAAGTGCATGAAAATGGCCAATTTACTCACTCTGAGTTCTCAAAAAGGGTTTCTTCACCCCGGGAAGTTAATTAAATACCATTTGGAGGCATTTAATGTTCAAGCAAAAGCGGCTGATTTTTGACAAAAGAGATAACACCCCCCTCATTACGGCATGCTTCAGAAATGTGGAAAATGGTCCGTTTTCAAATGTTTTATTTTTGAACGTCAGTTCACATTTGTAGGTTGATCATCAGTGTTAGAGCTAAAATTAGCATGTTTAAAGTGATTTTCATGCTTCCAGGGGCTCGGGAAGTGAATTAAATACTATTTGGAGGCATTTAATGTTCAAGCAAAAACGGCTGATTTTTGACAAAAGAGATAACACCCCCCCATTACGTCATGCTTCAGAAATGTGGAAAATGGTCCGTTTTCAAATGTTTTGTTTTTGAACGTCAGTTCACATTTGTAGGTTGATCATCAGTGTTAGAGCTAAAATTAGCATGTTTAAAGTGATTTTCATGCTTCCAGGGGCTCGGGAAGTGAATTAAATACCATTTGGAGGCATTTAATGTTCAAGCAAAAACAGCTGATTTTTGACAAAAGAGATAACACCCCCCCATTACGTCATGCTTCAGAAATGGGGAAAATGGCCCGTTTTCAAATGTTTTATTTTTGAACGTCAGTTCACATTTGTAGGTGGATCATCAGTGTTAGAGCTAAAATTAGCATGTTTAAAGTGATTTTCATGCTTCCAGGGGCTCGGGAAGTGAATTAAATACTATTTGGAGGAATTTAATGTTCAAGCAAAAACGACTGATTTTTGACAAAAGAGATAACACCCCCCCCGTTACGTCATGCTTCAGAAATGTGGAAAATAGTCCATTTTCAAATGTTTTATTTTTGAACGTCAGTTCACATTTGTATGTTGATCATCAGTGTTAGAGCTAAAATTAGCATGTTTAAAGTGATTTTCATGCTTCCAGGGGCCCTAAACACAAGATTTATGGAATGGTTAAAAGTGCATGAAAATGGCCAATTTACTCACTCTGAGTTCTCAAAAAGGGTTTCTTCACCCCAGGAAGTTAATTAAATACCATTTGGAGGCATTTAATGTTCAAGCAAAAACGGCTGATTTTTGACAAAAGAGATAACACCCCCCAATTACATCATGCTTAAGAAATGTGGAGACTGGTCCGTTTTCAAATGTTTTATTTTTGAACGTCAGTTCACATTTGTAGGTGGATCATCAGTGTTAGAGCTAAAATTAGCATGTTTAAAGTGATTTTCATGCTTCCAGGGGCCCTAAACACAAGATTTATGGAATGGTTAAAAGTGCATGAAAATGGCCAATTTACTCACTCTGAGTTCTCAAAAAGGGTTTCTTCACCCCGGGAAGTTAATTAAATACCATTTGGAGGCATTTAATGTTCAAGCAAAAACGGCTCGTTTTTTGACAAAAGAGATAACACCCCCCCATTACGTCATGCTTCAGAAATGTGGAAAATGGTCCGTTTTCAAATGTTTTATTTTTGAATGTCAGTTCACATTTGTAGGTTGATCATCAGTGTTAGAGCTAAAATTAGCATGTTTAAAGTGATTTTCATGCTTCCAGGGGCCCTAAACACAAGATTTATGGAATGGTTAAAAGTTCATGAAAATGGCCAATTTACTCACTCTGAGTTCTCAAAAAGGGTTTCTTCATCCCGGGAAGTTAATTAAATACCATTTGGAGGCATTTAATGTTCAAGCAAAAACGGCTGATTTTCGACAAAAGAGATAACACCCCCCCATTACGTCATGCTTCAGAAATGTGGAAAATGATCCGTTTTCAAATGTTTTATTTTTGAACGTCAGTTCACATTTGTAGGTGGATCATCATTGTTAGAGCTAAAATTAGCATGTTTAAAGTGATTTTCATGCTTCCAGGGGCTCGGGAAGTGAATTAAATACTATTTGTAGGCATTTAATGTTCAAGCAAAAACGGCTGATTTTTTACAAAAGAGATAACACCCCCCCATTACGTCATGCTTCAGAAATGTGGAAAATAGTCCGTTTTCAAATGTTTTATTTTTTAACGTCAGTTCACATTTGTAGGTGAATCAGCACTGTTAGAGCTAAAAATTAGCATGTTTAAAGTGATTTTCATGCTTCCAGGGGCCCTAAACACAAGATTTATGGAAAGGTTTAAAGTGCATGAAAATGGCCAATTTACTCACTCTGAGTTCTCAAAAAGGGTTTCTTCACCCCGGGAAGTTAATTAAATACCATTTGGAGGCATTTAATGTTCAAGCAAAAACGGCTGATTTTTGACAAAAGAGATAACACCCCCCCCATTACGTCATGCTTCAGAAATGTGGAAAATGGTCCGTTTTCAAATGTTTTATTTTTGAACGTCAGTTCACATTTGTATGTTGATCATCAGTGTTAGAGCTAAAATTAGCATGTTTAAAGTGATTTTCATGCTTCCAGGGGCCCTAAACACAAGATTTATGAAATGGTTAAAAGTGCATGAAAATGGCCAATTTACTCACTCTGAGTTCTCAAAAAGGGTTTCTTCACCCCAGGAAGTTAATTAAATACCATTTGGAGGCATTTAATGTTCAAGCAAAAACGGCTGATTTTTGACAAAAGAGATAACACCCCCCCCATTACGTCATGCTTCAGAAATGTGGAAAATGGTCCGTTTTCAAATGTTTTATTTTTGAACGTCAGTTCACATTTGTAGGTGGATCATCAGTGTTAGAGCTAAAATTAGCATGTTTAAAGTGATTTTCATGCTTCCAGGGGCTCGGGAAGTGAATTAAATACTATTTGGAGGAATTTAATGTTCAAGCAAAAACGGCTGATTTTTGACAAAAGAGATAACACCCCCCCGTTACGTCATGCTTCAGAAATGTGGAAAATAGTCCGTTTTCAAATGTTTTATTTTTGAACGTCAGTTCACATTTGTATGTTGATCATCAGTGTTAGAGCTAAAATTAGCATGTTTAAAGTGATTTTAATGCTTCCAGGGGCCCTTAAACACAAGATTTATGGAATGGTTAAAAGTGCATGAAAATGGCCAATTTACTCACTCTGAGTTCTCAAAAAGGGTTTCTTCACCCCAGGAAGTTAATTAAATACCATTTGGAGGCATTTAATGTTCAAGCAAAAACGGCTGATTTTTGACAAAAGAGATAACACCCCCCAATTACATCATGCTTAAGAAATGTGGAGACTGGTCCGTTTTCAAATGTTTTATTTTTGAACGTCAGTTCACATTTGTAGGTGGATCATCAGTGTTAGAGCTAAAATTAGCATGTTTAAAGTGATTTTCATGCTTCCAGGGGCCCTAAACACAAGATTTATGGAATGGTTAAAAGTGCATGAAAATGGCCAATTTACTCACTCTGAGTTCTCAAAAAGGGTTTCTTCACCCCGGGAAGTTAATTAAATACCATTTGGAGGCATTTAATGTTCAAGCAAAAGCGGCTGATTTTTGACAAAAGAGATAACACCCCCCCCATTATGGCATGCTTCAGAAATGTGGAAAATGGTCCGTTTTCAAATGTTTTATTTTTGAACGTCAGTTCACATTTGTAGGTTGATCATCAGTGTTAGAGCTAAAATTAGCATGTTTAAAGTGATTTTCATGCTTCCAGAGGCTCGGGAAGTGAATTAAATACTATTTGGAGGCATTTAATGTTCAAGCAAAAACGGCTGATTTTTGACAAAAGAGATAATACCCCCCCATTACGTCATGCTTCAGAAATGTGGAAAATGGTCCGTTTTCAAATGTTTTATTTTTGAGCGTCAGTTCACATTTGTAGGTTGATCATCAGTGTTAGAGCTAAAATTAGCATGTTTAAAGTGATTTTCATGCTTCCAGGGGCTCGGAAAGTGAATTAAATACCATTTGGAGGCATTTAATGTTCAAGCAAAACAGCTGATTTTTGACAAAAGAGATAACACCCCCTCATTACGTCATGCTTCAGAAATGGGGAAAATGGCCCGTTTTCAAATGTTTTATTTTTGAACGTCAGTTCACATTTGTCGGTTGATCATCAGTGTTAGAGCTAAAATTAGCATGTTTAAAGTGATTTTCATGCTTCCAGGGGCCCTAAACACAAGATTTATGGAATGGTTAAAAGTGCATGAAAATGGCCAATTTACTCACTCTGAGTTCTCAAAAAGAGTTTCTTCACCCCGGGAAGTTAATTAAATACCATTTGGAGGCATTTAATGTTCAAGCAAAAACGGCTGATTTTCGACAAAAGAGATAACACCCCCCCATTACGTCATGCTTCAGAAATGTGGAAATTGGTCCGTTTTCAAATGTTTTATTTTTGAATGTCAGTTCACATTTGTAGGTTGATCATCAGTGTTAGAGCTAAAATTAGCATGTTTAAAGTGATTTTCATGCTTCCAGGGGCTTGGGAAGTGAATTAAATACCATTTGGAGGCATTTAATGTTCAAGCAAAAACGGCTGATTTTTGACAAAAGAGATAACACCCCCCCATTACGTCATGCTTAAGAAATGTGGAGACTGGTCCGTTTTCAAATGTTTTATTTTTGAACGTCAGTTCACATTTGTAGGTGGATCATCAGTGTTAGAGCTAAAATTAGCATGTTTAAAGTGATTTTCATGCTTCCAGGGGCCCTAAACACAAGATTTATGGAATGGTTAAAAGTGCATGAAAATGGCCAATTTACTCACTCTGAGTTCTCAAAAAGGGTTTCTTCACCCCAGGAAGTTAATTAAATACCATTTGGAGGCATTTAATGTTCAAGCAAAAACGGCTGATTTTTGACAAAAGAGATAACACCCCCCCATTACGTCATGCTTCAGAAATGTGGAAATTGGTCCGTTTTCAAATGTTTTATTTTTGAATGTCAGTTCACATTTGTAGGTTGATCATCAGTGTTAGAGCTAAAATTAGCATGTTTAAAGTGATTTTAATGCTTCCAGGTGCCCTAAACACAAGATTTATGGAATGGTTAAAAGTGCATGAAAATGGCCAATTTACTCACTCTGAGTTCTCAAAAAGGGTTTCTTCACCCCGGGAAGTTAATTAAATACCATTTGGAGGCATTTAATGTTCAAGCAAAAACGGCTGATTTTCGACAAAAGAGATAACACCCCCCCATTACGTCATGCTTCAGAAATGTGGAAAATGATCCGTTTTCAAAAGTTTTATTTTTGAACGTCAGTTCACATTTGTAGGTGGATCATCAGTGATAGAGCTAAAATTAGCATGTTTAAAGTGATTTTCATGCTTCCAGGGGCTCGGGAAGTGAATTAAATACTATTTGGAGGCATTTAATGTTCAAGCAAACACGGCTGATTTTTGACAAAAGAGATAACACCCCCCCATTACGTCATGCTTCAGAAATGTGGAAAATGGTCCGTTTTCAAATGTTTTATTTTCGAACGTCAGTTCACATTTGTAGGTTGATCATCAGTGTTAGAGCTAAAATTAGCATGTTTAAAGTGATTTTCATGCTTCCAGGGGCCCTAAACACAAGATTTATGGAATGGTTAAAAGTGCATGAAAATGGCCAATTTACTCACTCTGAGTTCTCAAAAAGGGTTTCTTCACCTCAGGAAGTTAATTAAATACCATTTGGAGGCATTTAATGTTTAAGCAAAAACGGCTGATTTTCGACAAAAGAGATAACACCCCCCCCCATTACATCATGCTTCACAAATGTGGAGACTGGTCCGTTTTCAAATGTTTTATTTTTGAACGTCAGTTCACATTTGTAGGTGGATCATCAGTGTTAGAGCTAAAATTAGCATGTTTAAAGTGGTTTTCATGCTTCCAGGGGCTCGGGAAGTGAATTAAATACTATTTGGAGGCATTTAATGTTCAAGCAAAAACGGCTGATTTTTGACAAAAGAGATAACACCCCCCCCATTACGTCATGCTTCAGAAATGTGGAAAATGGTCCGTTTTCAAATGTTTTATTTTTGAACGTAAGTTCACATTTGTAGGTTGATCATCAGTGTTAGAGCTAAAATTAGCATGTTTAAAGTGATTTTCATGCTTCCAGGGGCCCTAAACACAAGATTTATGGAATGGTTAAAAGTGCATGAAAATGGCCAATTTACTCACTCTGAGTTCTCAAAAAGGGTTTCTTCACCCCGGGAAGTTAATTAAATACCATTTGGAGGCATTTAATGTTCAAGCAAAAGCGGCTGATTTTTGACAAAAGAGATAACACCCCCCTCATTACGGCATGCTTCAGAAATGTGGAAAATGGTCCGTTTTCAAATGTTTTATTTTTGAACGTCAGTTCACATTTGTAGGTTGATCATCAGTGTTAGAGCTAAAATTAGCATGTTTAAAGTGATTTTCATGCTTCCAGGGGCTCGGGAAGTGAATTAAATACTATTTGGAGGCATTTAATGTTCAAGCAAAAACGGCTGATTTTTGACAAAAGAGATAACACCCCCCCATTACGTCATGCTTCAGAAATGTGGAAAATGGTCCGTTTTCAAATGTTTTATTTTTGAACGTCAGTTCACATTTGTAGGTTGATCATCAGTGTTAGAGCTAAAATTAGCATGTTTAAAGTGATTTTCATGCTTCCAGGGGCTCGGGAAGTGAATTAAATACCATTTGGAGGCATTTAATGTTCAAGCAAAAACAGCTGATTTTTGACAAAAGAGATAACACCCCCCCATTACGTCATGCTTCAGAAATGGGGAAAATGGCCCGTTTTCAAATGTTTTATTTTTGAACGTCAGTTCACATTTGTCGGTTGGTCATCAGTGTTAGAGCCAAAATTAGCATGTTTAAAGTGATTTTCATGCTTCCAGGGGCCCTAAACACAAGATTTATGGAATGGTTAAAAGTGCATGAAAATGGCCAATTTACTCACTCTGAGTTCTCAAAAAGAGTTTCTTCACCCCGGGAAGTTAATTAAATACCATTTGGAGGCATTTAATGTTCAAGCAAAAACGGCTGATTTTCGACAAAAGAGATAACACCCCCCCATTACGTCATGCTTCAGAAATGTGGAAAATGGTCCGTTTTCAAATGTTTTATTTTTGAACGTCAGTTCACATTTGTAGGTGGATCATCAGTGTTAGAGCTAAAATTAGCATGTTTAAAGTGATTTTCATGCTTCCAGGGGCTCGGGAAGTGAATTAAATACTATTTGGAGGAATTTAATGTTCAAGCAAAAACAACTGATTTTTGACAAAAGAGATAACACCCCCCCCGTTACGTCATGCTTCAGAAATGTGGAAAATAGTCAGTTTTCAAATGTTTTATTTTTGAACGTCAGTTCACATTTGTATGTTGATCATCAGTGTTAGAGCTAAAATTAGCATGTTTAAAGTGATTTTCATGCTTCCAGGGGCCCTAAACACAAGATTTATGGAATGGTTAAAAGTGCATGAAAATGGCCAATTTACTCACTCTGAGTTCTCAAAAAGGGTTTCTTCACCCCAGGAAGTTAATTAAATACCATTTGGAGGCATTTAATGTTCAAGCAAAAACGGCTGATTTTTGACAAAAGAGATAACACCCCCCAATTACATCATGCTTAAGAAATGTGGAGACTGGTCCGTTTTCAAATGTTTTATTTTTGAACGTCAGTTCACATTTGTAGGTGGATCATCAGTGTTAGAGCTAAAATTAGCATGTTTAAAGTGATTTTCATGCTTCCAGGGGCCCTAAACACAAGATTTATGGAATGGTTAAAAGTGCATGAAAATGGCCAATTTACTCACTCTGAGTTCTCAAAAAGGGTTTCTTCACCCCAGGAAGTTAATTAAATACCATTTGGAGGCATTTAATGTTCAAGCAAAAACGGCTGATTTTTGACAAAAGAGATAACACCCCCCAATTACATCATGCTTAAGAAATGTGGAGACTGGTCCGTTTTCAAATGTTTTATTTTTGAACGTCAGTTCACATTTGTAGGTGGATCATCAGTGTTAGAGCTAAAATTAGCATGTTTAAAGTGATTTTCATGCTTCCAGGGGCCCTAAACACAAGATTTATGGAATGGTTAAAAGTTCATGAAAATGGCCAATTTACTCACTCTGAGTTCTCAAAAAGGGTTTCTTCATCCCGGGAAGTTAATTAAATACCATTTGGAGGCATTTAATGTTCAAGCAAAAACGGCTGATTTTCGACAAAAGAGATAACACCCCCCCATTACGTCATGCTTCAGAAATGTGGAAAATGATCCGTTTTCAAATGTTTTATTTTTGAACGTCAGTTCACATTTGTAGGTGGATCATCATTGTTAGAGCTAAAATTAGCATGTTTAAAGTGATTTTCATGCTTCCAGGGGCTCGGGAAGTGAATTAAATACTATTTGGAGGCATTTAATGTTCAAGCAAAAACGGCTGATTTTTTACAAAAGAGATAACACCCCCCCATTACGTCATGCTTCAGAAATGTGGAAAATAGTCCGTTTTCAAATGTTTTATTTTTTAACGTCAGTTCACATTTGTAGGTGAATCAGCACTGTTAGAGCGAAAAATTAGCATGTTTAAAGTGATTTTCATGCTTCCAGGGGCCCTAAACACAAGATTTATGGAAAGGTTTAAAGTGCATGAAAATGGCCAATTTACTCACTCTGAGTTCTCAAAAAGGGTTTCTTCACCCCGGGAAGTTAATTAAATACCATTTGGAGGCATTTAATGTTCAAGCAAAAACGGCTGATTTTTGACAAAAGAGATAACACCCCCCCCATTACGTCATGCTTCAGAAATGTGGAAAATGGTCCGTTTTCAAATGTTTTATTTTTGAACGTCAGTTCACATTTGTATGTTGATCATCAGTGTTAGAGCTAAAATTAGCATGTTTAAAGTGATTTTCATGCTTCCAGGGGCCCTAAACACAAGATTTATGAAATGGTTAAAAGTGCATGAAAATGGCCAATTTACTCACTCTGAGTTCTCAAAAAGGGTTTCTTCACCCCAGGAAGTTAATTAAATACCATTTGGAGGCATTTAATGTTCAAGCAAAAACGGCTGATTTTTGACAAAAGAGATAACACCCCCCCCCATTACGTCATGCTTCAGAAATGTGGAAAATGGTCCGTTTTCAAATGTTTTATTTTTGAACGTCAGTTCACATTTGTAGGTGGATCATCAGTGTTAGAGCTAAAATTAGCATGTTTAAAGTGATTTTCATGCTTCCAGGGGCTCGGGAAGTGAATTAAATACTATTTGGAGGAAAGCAAAAACGGCTGATTTTTGACAAAAGAGATAACACCCCCCCGTTACGTCATGCTTCAGAAATGTGGAAAATACTCCGTTTTCAAATGTTTTATTTTTGAACGTCAGTTCACATTTGTATGTTGATCATCAGTGTTAGAGCTAAAATTAGCATGTTTAAAGTGATTTTCATGCTTCCAGGGGCCCTTAAACACAAGATTTATGGAATGGTTAAAAGTGCATGAAAATGGCCAATTTACTCACTCTGAGTTCTCAAAAAGGGTTTCTTCACCCCAGGAAGTTAATTAAATACCATTTGGAGGCATTTAATGTTCAAGCAAAAACGGCTGATTTTTGACAAAAGAGATAACACCCCCCAATTACATCATGCTTAAGAAATGTGGAGACTGGTCCGTTTTCAAATGTTTTATTTTTGAACGTCAGTTCACATTTGTAGGTGGATCATCAGTGTTAGAGCTAAAATTAGCATGTTTAAAGTGATTTTCATGCTTCCAGGGGCCCTAAACACAAGATTTATGGAATGGTTAAAAGTGCATGAAAATGGCCAATTTACTCACTCTGAGTTCTCAAAAAGGGTTTCTTCACCCCGGGAAGTTAATTAAATACCATTTGGAGGCATTTAATGTTCAAGCAAAAACGGCTCGTTTTTTGACAAAAGAGATAACACCCCCCCATTACGTCATGCTTCAGAAATGTGGAAAATGGTCCGTTTTCAAATGTTTTATTTTTGAACGTCAGTTCACATTTGTAGGTGGATCATCAGTGTTAGAGCTAAAATTAGCATGTTTAAAGTGATTTTCATGCTTCCAGGGGCCCTAAACACAAGATTTATGGAATGGTTAAAAGTGCATGAAAATGGCCAATTTACTCACTCTGAGTTCTCAAAAAGGGTTTCTTCACCCCAGGAAGTTAATTAAATACCATTTGGAGGCATTTAATGTTCAAGCAAAAACGGCTGATTTTTGACAAAAGAGATAACACCCCCCCATTACATCATGCTTAAGAAATGTGGAGACTGGTCCGTTTTCAAATGTTTTATTTTTGAACGTCAGTTCACATTTGTAGGTGGATCATCAGTGTTAGAGCTAAAATTAGCATGTTCAAAAGTGGTTTTCATGCTTCCAGGGGCTCGGGAAGTGAATTAAATACTATTTGGAGGCATTTAATGTTCAAGCAAAAACGGCTGATTTTTGACAAAAGAGATAACACCCCCCCCCATTACGTCATGCTTCAGAAATGTGGAAAATGGTCCGTTTTCAAATGTTTTATTTCTGAACGTCAGTTCACATTTGTAGGTTGATCATCAGTGTTAGAGCTAAAATTAGCATGTTTAAAGTGATTTTCATGCTTCCAGGGGCCCTAAACACAAGATTTATGGAATGGTTAAAAGTGCATGAAAATGGCCAATTTACTCACTCTGAGTTCTCAAAAAGGGTTTCTTCACCCCGGGAAGTTAATTAAATACCATTTGGAGGCATTTAATGTTCAAGCAAAAGCGGCTGATTTTTGACAAAAGAGATAACACCCCCCCCATTATGGCATGCTTCAGAAATGTGGAAAATGGTCCGTTTTCAAATGTTTTATTTTTGAACGTCAGTTCACATTTGTAGGTTGATCATCAGTGTTAGAGCTAAAATTAGCATGTTTAAAGTGATTTTCATGCTTCCAGAGGCTCGGGAAGTGAATTAAATACTATTTGGAGGCATTTAATGTTCAAGCAAAAACGGCTGATTTTTGACAAAAGAGATAATACCCCCCCATTACGTCATGCTTCAGAAATGTGGAAAATGGTCCGTTTTCAAATGTTTTATTTTTGAGCGTCAGTTCACATTTGTAGGTTGATCATCAGTGTTAGAGCTAAAATTAGCATGTTTAAAGTGATTTTCATGCTTCCAGGGGCTCGGAAAGTGAATTAAATACCATTTGGAGGCATTTAATGTTCAAGCAAAACAGCTGATTTTTGACAAAAGAGATAACACCCCCTCATTACGTCATGCTTCAGAAATGGGGAAAATGGCCCGTTTTCAAATGTTTTATTTTTGAACGTCAGTTCACATTTGTCGGTTGATCATCAGTGTTAGAGCTAAAATTAGCATGTTTAAAGTGATTTTCATGCTTCCAGGGGCCCTAAACACAAGATTTATGGAATGGTTAAAAGTGCATGAAAATGGCCAATTTACTCACTCTAAGTTCTCAAAAAGAGTTTCTTCACCCCGGGAAGTTAATTAAATACCATTTGGAGGCATTTAATGTTCAAGCAAAAACGGCTGATTTTCGACAAAAGAGATAACACCCCCCCATTACGTCATGCTTCAGAAATGTGGAAATTGGTCCGTTTTCAAATGTTTTATTTTTGAATGTCAGTTCACATTTGTAGGTTGATCATCAGTGTTAGAGCTAAAATTAGCATGTTTAAAGTGATTTTCATGCTTCCAGGGGCTCGGGAAGTGAATTAAATACCATTTGGAGGCATTTAATGTTCAAGCAAAAACGGCTGATTTTTGACAAAAGAGATAACACCCCCCCATTACGTCATGCTTAAGAAATGTGGAGACTGGTCCGTTTTCAAATGTTTTATTTTTGAACGTCAGTTCACATTTGTAGGTGGATCATCAGTGTTAGAGCTAAAATTAGCATGTTTAAAGTGATTTTCATGCTTCCAGGGGCCCTAAACACAAGATTTATGGAATGGTTAAAAGTGCATGAAAATGGCCAATTTACTCACTCTGAGTTCTCAAAAAGGGTTTCTTCACCCCAGGAAGTTAATTAAATACCATTTGGAGGCATTTAATGTTCAAGCAAAAACGGCTGATTTTTGACAAAAGAGATAACACCCCCCCATTACGTCATGCTTCAGAAATGTGGAAATTGGTCCGTTTTCAAATGTTTTATTTTTGAATGTCAGTTCACATTTGTAGGTTGATCATCAGTGTTAGAGCTAAAATTAGCATGTTTAAAGTGATTTTAATGCTTCCAGGGGCCCTAAACACAAGATTTATGGAATGGTTAAAAGTGCATGAAAATGGCCAATTTACTCACTCTGAGTTCTCAAAAAGGGTTTCTTCACCCCGGGAAGTTAATTAAATACCATTTGGAGGCATTTAATGTTCAAGCAAAAACGGCTGATTTTCGACAAAAGAGATAACACCCCCCCATTACGTCATGCTTCAGAAATGTGGAAAATGATCCGTTTTCAAAAGTTTTATTTTTGAACGTCAGTTCACATTTGTAGGTGGATCATCAGTGATAGAGCTAAAATTAGCATGTTTAAAGTGATTTTCATGCTTCCAGGGGCTCGGGAAGTGAATTAAATGCTATTTGGAGGCATTTAATGTTCAAGCAAACACGGCTGATTTTTGACAAAAGAGATAACACCCCCCCATTACGTCATGCTTCAGAAATGTGGAAAATGGTCCGTTTTCAAATGTTTTATTTTTGAACGTCAGTTCACATTTGTAGGTTGATCATCAGTGTTAGAGCTAAAATTAGCATGTTTAAAGTGATTTTCATGCTTCCAGGGGCCCTAAACACAAGATTTATGGAATGGTTAAAAGTGCATGAAAATGGCCAATTTACTCACTCTGAGTTCTCAAAAAGGGTTTCTTCACCTCAGGAAGTTAATTAAATACCATTTGGAGGCATTTAATGTTTAAGCAAAAACGGCTGATTTTCGACAAAAGAGATAACACCCCCCCATTACATCATGCTTCAGAAATGTGGAGACTGGTCCGTTTTCAAATGTTTTATTTTTGAACGTCAGTTCACATTTGTAGGTTGATCATCAGTGTTAGAGCTAAAATTAGAATGTTTAAAGTGATTTTCATGCTTCCAGGGGCTCGGAAAGTGAATTAAATACCATTTGGAGGCATTTAATGTTCAAGCAAAACAGCTGATTTTTGACAAAAGAGATAACACCCCCTCATTACGTCATGCTTCAGAAATGGGGAAAATGGCCCGTTTTCAAATGTTTTATTTTTGAACGTCAGTTCACATTTGTCGGTTGATCATCAGTGTTAGAGCTAAAATTAGCATGTTTAAAGTGATTTTCATGCTTCCAGGGGCCCTAAACACAAGATTTATGGAATGGTTAAAAGTGCATGAAAATGGCCAATTTACTCACTCTGAGTTCTCAAAAAGAGTTTCTTCACCCCGGGAAGTTAATTAAATACCATTTGGAGGCATTTAATGTTCAAGCAAAAACGGCTGATTTTCGACAAAAGAGATAACACCCCCCCATTACGTCATGCTTCAGAAATGTGGAAATTGGTCCGTTTTCAAATGTTTTATTTTTGAATGTCAGTTCACATTTGTAGGTTGATCATCAGTGTTAGAGCTAAAATTAGCATGTTTAAAGTGATTTTCATGCTTCCAGGGGCTCGGGAAGTGAATTAAATACCATTTGGAGGCATTTAATGTTCAAGCAAAAACGGCTGATTTTTGACAAAAGAGATAACACCCCCCCATTACGTCATGCTTAAGAAATGTGGAGACTGGTCCGTTTTCAAATGTTTTATTTTTGAACGTCAGTTCACATTTGTAGGTGGATCATCAGTGTTAGAGCTAAAATTAGCATGTTTAAAGTGATTTTCATGCTTCCAGGGGCCCTAAACACAAGATTTATGGAATGGTTAAAAGTGCATGAAAATGGCCAATTTACTCACTCTGAGTTCTCAAAAAGGGTTTCTTCACCCCAGGAAGTTAATTAAATACCATTTGGAGGCATTTAATGTTCAAGCAAAAACGGCTGATTTTTGACAAAAGAGATAACACCCCCCCATTACGTCATGCTTCAGAAATGTGGAAATTGGTCCGTTTTCAAATGTTTTATTTTTGAATGTCAGTTCACATTTGTAGGTTGATCATCAGTGTTAGAGCTAAAATTAGCATGTTTAAAGTGATTTTAATGCTTCCAGGGGCCCTAAACACAAGATTTATGGAATGGTTAAAAGTGCATGAAAATGGCCAATTTACTCACTCTGAGTTCTCAAAAAGGGTTTCTTCACCCCGGGAAGTTAATTAAATACCATTTGGAGGCATTTAATGTTCAAGCAAAAACGGCTGATTTTCGACAAAAGAGATAACACCCCCCCATTACGTCATGCTTCAGAAATGTGGAAAATGATCCGTTTTCAAAAGTTTTATTTTTGAACGTCAGTTCACATTTGTAGGTGGATCATCAGTGATAGAGCTAAAATTAGCATGTTTAAAGTGATTTTCATGCTTCCAGGGGCTCGGGAAGTGAATTAAATACTATTTGGAGGCATTTAATGTTCAAGCAAACACGGCTGATTTTTGACAAAAGAGATAACACCCCCCCATTACGTCATGCTTCAGAAATGTGGAAAATGGTCCGTTTTCAAATGTTTTATTTTCGAACGTCAGTTCACATTTGTAGGTTGATCATCAGTGTTAGAGCTAAAATTAGCATGTTTAAAGTGATTTTCATGCTTCCAGGGGCCCTAAACACAAGATTTATGGAATGGTTAAAAGTGCATGAAAATGGCCAATTTACTCACTCTGAGTTCTCAAAAAGGGTTTCTTCACCTCAGGAAGTTAATTAAATACCATTTGGAGGCATTTAATGTTTAAGCAAAAACGGCTGATTTTCGACAAAAGAGATAACACCCCCCCATTACATCATGCTTCAGAAATGTGGAGACTGGTCCGTTTTCAAATGTTTTATTTTTGAATGTCAGTTCACATTTGTAGGTGGATCATCAGTGTTAGAGCTAAAATTAGCATGTTTAAAGTGGTTTTCATGCTTCCAGGGGCTCGGGAAGTGAATTAAATACTATTTGGAGGCATTTAATGTTCAAGCAAAAACGGCTGATTTTTGACAAAAGAGATAACACCCCCCCCATTACGTCATGCTTCAGAAATGTGGAAAATGGTCCGTTTTCAAATGTTTTATTTTTGAACGTAAGTTCACATTTGTAGGTTGATCATCAGTGTTAGAGCTAAAATTAGCATGTTTAAAGTGATTTTCATGCTTCCAGGGGCCCTAAACACAAGATTTATGGAATGGTTAAAAGTGCATGAAAATGGCCAATTTACTCACTCTGAGTTCTCAAAAAGGGTTTCTTCACCCCGGGAAGTTAATTAAATACCATTTGGAGGCATTTAATGTTCAAGCAAAAGCGGCTGATTTTTGACAAAAGAGATAACACCCCCCTCATTACGGCATGCTTCAGAAATGTGGAAAATGGTCCGTTTTCAAATGTTTTATTTTTGAACGTCAGTTCACATTTGTAGGTTGATCATCAGTGTTAGAGCTAAAATTAGCATGTTTAAAGTGATTTTCATGCTTCCAGGGGCTCGGGAAGTGAATTAAATACTATTTGGAGGCATTTAATGTTCAAGCAAAAACGGCTGATTTTTGACAAAAGAGATAACACCCCCCCATTACGTCATGCTTCAGAAATGTGGAAAATGGTCCGTTTTCAAATGTTTTATTTTTGAACGTCAGTTCACATTTGTAGGTTGATCATCAGTGTTAGAGCTAAAATTAGCATGTTTAAAGTGATTTTCATGCTTCCAGGGGCTCGGGAAGTGAATTAAATACCATTTGGAGGCATTTAATGTTCAAGCAAAAACAGCTGATTTTTGACAAAAGAGATAACACCCCCCCATTACGTCATGCTTCATAAATGGGGAAAATGGCCCGTTTTCAAATGTTTTATTTTTGAACGTCAGTTCACATTTGTCGGTTGGTCATCAGTGTTAGAGCCAAAATTAGCATGTTTAAAGTGATTTTCATGCTTCCAGGGGCCCTAAACACAAGATTTATGGAATGGTTAAAAGTGCATGAAAATGGCCAATTTACTCACTCTGAGTTCTCAAAAAGAGTTTCTTCACCCCGGGAAGTTAATTAAATACCATTTGGAGGCATTTAATGTTCAAGCAAAAACGGCTGATTTTCGACAAAAGAGATAACACCCCCCCATTACGTCATGCTTCAGAAATGTGGAAAATGGTCCGTTTTCAAATGTTTTATTTTTGAACGTCAGTTCACATTTGTAGGTGGATCATCAGTGTTAGAGCTAAAATTAGCATGTTTAAAGTGATTTTCATGCTTCCAGGGGCTCGGGAAGTGAATTAAATACTATTTGGAGGAATTTAATGTTCAAGCAAAAACGACTGATTTTTGACAAAAGAGATAACACCCCCCCCGTTACGTCATGCTTCAGAAATGTGGAAAATAGTCCGTTTTCAAATGTTTTATTTTTGAACGTCAGTTCACATTTGTATGTTGATCATCAGTGTTAGAGCTAAAATTAGCATGTTTAAAGTGATTTTCATGCTTCCAGGGGCCCTAAACACAAGATTTATGGAATGGTTAAAAGTGCATGAAAATGGCCAATTTACTCACTCTGAGTTCTCAAAAAGGGTTTCTTCACCCCAGGAAGTTAATTAAATACCATTTGGAGGCATTTAATGTTCAAGCAAAAACGGCTGATTTTTGACAAAAGAGATAACACCCCCCAATTACATCATGCTTAAGAAATGTGGAGACTGGTCCGTTTTCAAATGTTTTATTTTTGAACGTCAGTTCACATTTGTAGGTGGATCATCAGTGTTAGAGCTAAAATTAGCATGTTTAAAGTGATTTTCATGCTTCCAGGGGCCCTAAACACAAGATTTATGGAATGGTTAAAAGTGCATGAAAATGGCCAATTTACTCACTCTGAGTTCTCAAAAAGGGTTTCTTCACCCCGGGAAGTTAATTAAATACCATTTGGAGGCATTTAATGTTCAAGCAAAAACGGCTCGTTTTTTGACAAAAGAGATAACACCCCCCCATTACGTCATGCTTCAGAAATGTGGAAAATGGTCCGTTTTCAAATGTTTTATTTTTGAATGTCAGTTCACATTTGTAGGTTGATCATCAGTGTTAGAGCTAAAATTAGCATGTTTAAAGTGATTTTCATGCTTCCAGGGGCCCTAAACACAAGATTTATGGAATGGTTAAAAGTTCATGAAAATGGCCAATTTACTCACTCTGAGTTCTCAAAAAGGGTTTCTTCATCCCGGGAAGTTAATTAAATACCATTTGGAGGCATTTAATGTTCAAGCAAAAACGGCTGATTTTCGACAAAAGAGATAACACCCCCCCATTACGTCATGCTTCAGAAATGTGGAAAATGATCCGTTTTCAAATGTTTTATTTTTGAACGTCAGTTCACATTTGTAGGTGGATCATCATTGTTAGAGCTAAAATTAGCATGTTTAAAGTGATTTTCATGCTTCCAGGGGCTCGGGAAGTGAATTAAATACTATTTGGAGGCATTTAATGTTCAAGCAAAAACGGCTGATTTTTTACAAAAGAGATAACACCCCCCCATTACGTCATGCTTCAGAAATGTGGAAAATAGTCCGTTTTCAAATGTTTTATTTTTTAACCTCAGTTCACATTTGTAGGTGAATCAGCACTGTTGTAGCTAAAAATTAGCATGTTTAAAGTGATTTTCATGCTTCCAGGGGCCCTAAACACAAGATTTATGGAATGGTTAAAAGTGCATGAAAATGGCCAATTTACTCACTCTGAGTTCTCAAACAGGGTTTCTTCACCCCAGGAAGTTAATTAAATACCATTTGGAGGCATTTAATGTTCAAGCAAAAACGGCTGATTTTTGACAAAAGAGATAACACCCCCCCATTACGTCATGCTTCAGAAATGTGGAAATTGGTCCGTTTTCAAATGTTTTATTTTTGAATGTCAGTTCACATTTGTAGGTTGATCATCAGTGTTAGAGCTAAAATTAGCATGTTTAAAGTGATTTTAATGCTTCCAGGGGCCCTAAACACAAGATTTATGGAATGGTTAAAAGTGCATGAAAATGGCCAATTTACTCACTCTGAGTTCTCAAAAAGGGTTTCTTCACCCCGGGAAGTTAATTAAATACCATTTGGAGGCATTTAATGTTCAAGCAAAAACGGCTGATTTTCGACAAAAGAGATAACACCCCCCCATTACGTCATGCTTCAGAAATGTGGAAAATGATCCGTTTTCAAATGTTTTATTTTTGAACGTCAGTTCACATTTGTAGGTGGATCATCAGTGTTAGAGCTAAAATTAGCATGTTTAAAGTGATTTTCATGCTTCCAGGGGCCCTAAACACAAGATTTATGGAATGGTTAAAAGTGCATGAAAATGGCCAATTTACTCACTCTGAGTTCTCAAAAAGGGTTTCTTCACCCCGGGAAGTTAATTAAATACCATTTGGAGGCATTTAATGTTCAAGCAAAAGCGGCTGATTTTTGACAAAAGAGATAACACCCCCCCCATTATGGCATGCTTCAGAAATGTGGAAAATGGTCCGTTTTCAAATGTTTTATTTTTGAACGTCAGTTCACATTTGTAGGTTGATCATCAGTGTTAGAGCTAAAATTAGCATGTTTAAAGTGATTTTCATGCTTCCAGAGGCTCGGGAAGTGAATTAAATACTATTTGGAGGCATTTAATGTTCAAGCAAAAACGGCTGATTTTTGACAAAAGAGATAATACCCCCCCATTACGTCATGCTTCAGAAATGTGGAAAATGGTCCGTTTTCAAATGTTTTATTTTTGAGCGTCAGTTCACATTTGTAGGTTGATCATCAGTGTTAGAGCTAAAATTAGCATGTTTAAAGTGATTTTCATGCTTCCAGGGGCTCGGAAAGTGAATTAAATACCATTTGGAGGCATTTAATGTTCAAGCAAAACAGCTGATTTTTGACAAAAGAGATAACACCCCCTCATTACGTCATGCTTCAGAAATGGGGAAAATGGCCCGTTTTCAAATGTTTTATTTTGAACGTCAGTTCACATTTGTCGTTGATCATCAGTGTTAGAGCTAAAATTAGCATGTTTAAAGTGATTTTCATGCTTCCAGGGGCCCTAAACACAAGATTTATGGAATGGTTAAAAGTGCATGAAAATGGCCAATTACTCACTCTGAGTTCTCAAAAAGAGTTTCTTCACCCCGGGAAGTTAATTAAATACCATTTGGAGGCATTTAATGTTCAAGCAAAAACGGCTGATTTTCGACAAAAGAGATAACACCCCCCCATTACGTCATTGCTTCAGAAATGTGGAAATGGTCCGTTTTCAAATGTTTTATTTTTGAATGTCAGTTCACATTTGTAGGTTGATCATCAGTGTTAGAGCTAAAATTCAGCATGTTTAAAGTGATTTTCATGCTTCCAGGGGCTTGGGAAGTGAATTAAATACCATTTGGAGGCATTTAATGTTCAAGCAAAAACGGCTGATTTTTGACAAAAGAGATAACACCCCCCCATTACGTCATGCTTAAGAAATGTGGAGACTGGTCCGTTTTCAAATGTTTTATTTTGAACGTCAGTTCACATTTGTAGGTGGATCATCAGTGTTAGAGCTAAAATTAGCATGTTTAAAGTGATTTTCATGCTTCCAGGGGCCTAAACACAAGATTTATTGGAATGGTTAAAAGTGCATGAAAAATGGCCAATTTACTCACTCTGAGTTCTCAAAAAGGGTTTCTTCACCCCAGGAAGTTAATTAAATACCATTTGGAGGCATTTAATGTTCAAGCAAAAACGGCTGATTTTTGACAAAAGAGATAACACCCCCCCATTACGTCATGCTTCAGAATGTGGAAATTGGTCCGTTTTCAAATGTTTTATTTTTGAATGTCAGTTCACATTTGTAGGTTGATCATCAGTGTTAGAGCTAAAATTAGCATGTTTAAAGTGATTTTAATGCTTCCAGGTGCCCTAAACACAAGATTTATGGAATGGTTAAAAGTGCATGAAAATGGCCAATTTACTCACTCTGAGTTCTCAAAAAGGGTTTCTTCACCCCGGGAAGTTAATTAAATACCATTTGGAGGCATTTAATGTTCAAGCAAAAACGGCTGATTTTCGACAAAAGAGATAACACCCCCCCATTACGTCATGCTTCAGAAATGTGAAAATGATCCGTTTTCAAAAGTTTTATTTTTGAACGTCAGTTCACATTTGTAGGTGGATCATCAGTGATAGAGCTAAAATTAGCATGTTTAAAGTGATTTTCATGCTTCCAGGGGCTCGGGAAGTGAATTAAATACTATTTGGAGGCATTTAATGTTCAAGCAAACACGGCTGATTTTTGACAAAAGAGATAACACCCCCCATTACGTCATGCTTCAGAAATGTGGAAAATGGTCCGTTTCAAATGTTTTATTTTCGAACGTCAGTTCACATTTTGTAGGTTGATCATCAGTGTTAGAGCTAAAATTAGCATGTTTAAAGTGATTTTCATGCTTCCAGGGGCCCTAAACACAAGATTATGGAATGGTTAAAAGTGCATGAAAATGGCCAATTTACTCACTCTGAGTTCTCAAAAGGGTTTCTTTCACCTCAGGAAGTTAATTAAATACCATTTGGAGGCAATTAATGTTTAAGCAAAAACGGCTGATTTTCGACAAAAGAGATAACACCCCCCCCCATTACATCATGCTTCAGCAATGTGGAGACTGGTCCGTTTCAAATGTTTTATTTTTGAACGTCAGTTCACATTTGTAGGTGGATCATCAGTGTTAGAGCTAAAATTAGCATGTTTAAAGTGGTTTCATGCTTCCAGGGGCTCGGGGAAGTGAATTAAATACTATTTGGAGCATTTAATGTTCAAGCCAAAAACGGCTGATTTTTGACAAAAGAGATTAACACCCCCCCCATTACGTCATGCTTCAGAAATGTGGAAAATGGTCCGTTTTCAAATGTTTTATTTTTGAACGTAAGTTCACATTTGTAGGTTGATCATCCAGTGTTTAGAGCTAAAATTAGCATGTTTAAAGTGATTTTCATGCTTCCAGGGGCCCTAAACACAAGATTTATGGAATGGTTTAAAAGTGCATGAAAATGGCCAATTTACTCACTCTGAGTTCTCAAAAGGGTTTCTTCACCCCGGGAAGTTAATTAAATACCATTTGGAGGCATTTAATGTTCAAGCAAAAGCGGCTGATTTTGACAAAAGAGATAACACCCCCCTCATTACGGCATGCTTCAGAAATGTGGAAAATGGTCCGTTTTCAAATGTTTTATTTTTGAACGTCAGTTCACATTTGTAGGTTGATCATCAGTGTTAGAGCTAAAATTAGCATGTTTAAAGTGATTTTCATGCTTCCAGGGGCTCGGGAAGTGAATTAAATACTATTTGGAGGCATTTAATGTTCAAGCAAAAACGGCTGATTTTGACAAAAGAGATAACACCCCCCCATTACGTCATGCTTCAGAAATGTGGAAAATGGTCCGTTTTCAAATGTTTTATTTTTGAACGGTCAGTTCACATTTGTAGGTTGATCATCAGTGTTAGAGCTAAAATTAGCATGTTTAAAGTGATTTTCATGCTTCCAGGGGCTCGGGAAGTGAATTAAATACCATTTGGAGGCATTTAATGTTCAAGCAAAAACAGCTGATTTTTGACAAAAGAGATAACACCCCCCCATTACGTCATGCTTCAGAAATGGGGAAAATGGCCCGTTTTCAAATGTTTTATTTTTGAACGTCAGTTCACATTTTGTCGGTTGGTCATCAGTGTTTAGAGCCAAAATTAGCATGTTTAAAGTGATTTTCATGCTTCCAGGGGCCCTAAACACAAGATTTATGGATGGTTAAAAGTGCATGAAAATGGCCAATTTACTCACTCTGAGTTCTCAAAAAGAGTTTCTTCACCCCGGGAAGTTAATTAAATACCATTTGGAGCATTTAATGTCAAGCAAAAACGGCTGATTTTCGACAAAAGAGATAACACCCCCCCATTACGTCATGCTTCAGAAATGTGGAAAATGGTCCGTTTTCAAATGTTTTATTTTTGAACGTCAGTTCACATTTGTAGGTGGATCATCAGTGTTAGAGCTAAATTAGCATGTTTAAAGTGATTTTCATGCTTCCAGGGGCTCGGGAAGTGAATTAAATACTATTTGGAGGAATTTAATGTTCAAGCAAAAACAACTGATTTTGACAAAGAGATAACACCCCCCCCGTTACGTCATGCTTCAGAAATGTGGAAAATAGTCAGTTTTCAAATGTTTTATTTTTGAACGTCAGTTCACATTTGGATGTTGATCATCAGTGTTAGAGCTAAAATTAGCATGTTTAAAGTGATTTTCATGCTTCCAGGGGCCCTAAACACAAGATTTATGGAATGGTTAAAAGTGCATGAAATGGCCAATTTACTCACTCTGAGTTCTCAAAAAGGGTTTCTTCACCCCAGGAAGTTAATTAAATACCATTTGGAGGCATTTAATGTTCAAGCAAAAACGGCTGATTTTTGACAAAAGAGATAACACCCCCCAATTACATCATGCTTAAGAA